>NC_133324.1:176811349-177111349 GCF_042186555.1 Aquarana catesbeiana | reverse complement strand
CTCAACCAATTATCCTCCTGTATTAAGACAGATCACAAATCTAATAAAACAATGGTCGCAACTTCCTTTATCCTGGATAGGGAAGATTAATGCAATCAAAATGACTATTCTACCCAAATTGCTTTATCTATTCAGAGTCCTCCCTATTCCAATTCCTTCCTATTTTTTGAGAATAGTACAAAAAAGAGCAACTTCATTTATATGGGGCTCTTCTAAACCACGTATACCTATACACACACTACATCTTCCCAAAAATAAAGGAGGCCTGGGATACCCTAATTTTACTAACTACTACAGAGCAGCACATTTGGCCAGTCTGTCCAAATACCATGCAAAACAGGAAATCCCATTATGGGTATTTATAGAGGCTTCAGAAAATGACCCTCTATTAATATCAAATTTATTATGGCTTGATCCTAAAGACCGCTTTAAAATTCATAATCCCATAACTGAACACTTCTTATCTCTCTGGGATAAACTAAAAACCAAATATCAGTTACAATCTCCACACAATCCTCTCCTTTCTTTTATCAGAAATACGGCCTTTTATCCGGCATGGATCTACCCAAATTCTTTTAAAGCTTGGACAACATCAGGCATTCAGACACTAAATGACTTCATAGCATCTAAATCATTCCTTTCATTCCCATCGCTTAGAGAAAAATATGATCTACCAAACTCTGAGATATTTAGATATCTCCAAATCAAAAATTTCTATACACCATTCCTAAAGGGGGATACACCATTATCCCAATTATCCATTTTTGAATCAATCTGTACAAAAGATCCATTTGCTAAAGGTACAATTTCATCACTTTATAATCAATTATATGGAGTAGCAAATCTTAATAGACCCTCTTACGTTCAGAGGTGGGAGGCGGACCTGGGACGAACTTTAGAAGACACTGACTGGTCTAACATATGGCTCACATCTAAGTCATCTTCACCCAACATCTTAGCACTGGAGACAAATTATAAAGTCCTAACTCGCTGGTACCTTGTACCCGCTAGAGTGGCAAAATATTCACCTAATACCTCAGCTCTTTGTTTTCGAGGATGCCCAGAAATAGGCACATATTTACACATATGGTGGACATGCCCAGTAATCCAAACCTTCTGGAAGGAAGTCTTCGTGATTGCATCTAAAATATTTAAAAAAATAATACAACCAGATCCATATTTAACTTTACTTAATCTAAAACCGGAATGGTTAACACTCTCTCAATTCAAACTTATGATCCAACTAATAACGGCTGCAAAACAAACAGTGGCCAAGGCATGGAAATCTCCTACATTGGTACTAGCAGAAACAATTCACAGAATGAATAATACAATGTCCCATGCTAAGATGGTAGCCATCGATCAAAATCAAATTCCAAAATTTGAAAAACTTTGGCATCCTTGGATAAAACAACAGTTCCTGTCAAACTTCAATGACTCTGTCCTGTTGCCATGGTAACAGATTAAATGACTTACAGAGACACCCATTCTAAGGCTTCAAAGAGAACTAAAAAGAATAATAAACTGACGAGCGGGACAACCTTGTGGACCATACCTCTACCTTTCAACCCTTTTTCTTCTTTCTCTTTCCTTTTCTCCACCTTACGATTAAAGCTCATTATCAGAATTTATTTGACCTGTATACACTCTACTTGTAAACAATATGTATAGTAGGTATAAATCATTTAAATACCTACAAAAGTAACTAAGGAAATGATATATATCTTTAATTTAGGTTTACGTGAACCCAATGTTTAATATTTGAAATTTCATGATATTTACCTATATAAACCCTACTGTAAAACATTGAGCTTACTTTATAGATCCTTGTAAACTTACTTTATGTATCTTTATAACATTGTATACTCAATAAACTTCTTTTGACAAGAAAATTCATTTCATATATATATTATATAGATATATATCTATATACAGTTGCAATTAAAAGTATGTGAACCCTTTTGGAATGATATGGATTTCTGCACAAATTGGTCATAAAATGTGATCTGATCTTCATCTAAGTCACAACAATAGACAATCACAGTCTGCTTAAACTAATAACACACAAAGAATTAAATGTTACCATGTTTTTATTGAACACACCATGTAAACATTCACAGTGCAGGTGGAAAAAGTATGTGAATCCCTAGACTAATGAGATCTCCAAGAGCTAATTGGAGTGAGGTGTCAGCCAACTGGAGTCCAATCAATGAGATGGGATTGGAGGTGTTGGTTACAGCTGCCCTGCCCTATAAAAAACACACACCAGTTCTGGGTTTGCTTTTCACAAGAAGCATTGCCTGATGTGAATGATGCCTTGCACAAAAGAGCTCTCAGAAGACCTATGATTAAGAATTGTTGATTTGCATAAAGCTGGAAAGGGGTATAAAAGTATCTCCAAAAGCCTTGCTGTTCATCAGTCCACGGTAAGACAAATTGTCTATAAATGGAGAAAGTTTAGCACTGCTGCTACTCTCCCTAGGAGTGGGTGTCCTGTAAAGATGACTGCAAGAGCACAGCGCAGACTGCTCAATGAGGCGAAGAAGAATCCTAGAGTGTCAGCTAAAGACTTACAAAAGTCTCTGGCATATGCTAACATCCCTGTTAGCGAATCTGCGATACGTAAAACACTAAACAAGAATGGATTTCATGGGAGGATACCACAGAGGAAGCCACTGCTGTCCAAAAAAAACATTGCTGCACGTTTACAGTTTGCACAAGAGCACCTGGATGTTCCACAGCAGTACTGGCAAAATATTCTGTGGACAGATGAAACCAAAGTTGAGTTGCTTGGAAGAAACACACAACACTATGTGTGGAGAAAAAGAGGCACAGCACACCAACATCAAAACCTCATCCCAACTGTGAAGTATGGTGGTGGGGCATCATGGTTTGGGGCTACTTTGCTGCGTCAGGGCCTGGACAGATTGCTATCATCGAAGGAAAAATTAATTCCCAAGTTTATCAAGACATTTTGCAGGAGAACTTAAGGCCGTCTGTCTACCAGCTGAAGCTCAACAGAAGATGGGTGTTGCAACAGGACAATGACCCAAAGCATAGAAATAAATCAACAACAGAATGGCTTAAACAGAAGAAAATACGCCTTCTGGAGTGGCCCAGTCAGAGTCCTGACCTCAACCCAATTGAGATGCTGTGGCATGACCTCAAGAAAGCGATTCACACCAGACATCCCAAGAATATTGCTGAACTGAAACAGTTCTGTAAAGAGGAATGGTCAAGAATTACTCCTGACTGTTGTGCACGTCTGATCTGCAACTACAGGAAACATTTGGTTGAAGTTAAGGAGGTTCAACCATTTATTAAATCCAAGGGTTCACATACTTTTTTCACCTGCACTGTGAATGTTTACATGGTGTGTTCAATAACAACTAGACATGTGCACACTGAAATATTTCATTTCGGAATTTCGTTTTCGTCCAAAAAATACATTTATTTAGTTACTCTCGAAATTCGTTTTTATTTATTTCATTTTTTGTTAAAAATTGCATTTGTCCCAAAATCCAAATTAAGGTTGAATCTGTCATTGAAGGCTTATGGTGTCTATTGAATGTTCAAAGAAGATTCGACGGAGCAGCTAAACTGTACGAAGCCGTATAGTTTACCTGCTCCGTCGAATCTTCTTAGAACTTTCAACAGACACCCTAAGCCAAAGTACGTTTGTACTTAGTTCTAGCTATTTTACTGCTCCTCCTCTTTGGTTACAATCAGCCAATAACATTCATCATCATTATTTTTATTTTACTTCCCCCACCCAATTCCAGCAGCGATCTTTTCTCCCCTACATCAAATCTTTTCTCCCCTACGCCAAATCTTTTCTCTCTATGTCAAATCTTTTCTCTCTATGTAGAATAATCTTGGACTAAAAGAGTTAAGGTTAGGCACATTCGACCACAGGTTTGATGGACACAGATTGTTATTGTCATCATCATGTCGAATCTCCTATCTATATCGAACTGTCGTAGCAACGAAAATAAAAATAAAGCATTTGTTTATGTCGGATCTTTTATTTTTCGGATTCTGCACTTTCGTTATCGTTTGTTAAAACGATAACGAAAATACCTGAAATTCGGACGAAAATGCATTCGGACAAAAACAAATGCACATATCTAATAAAAACATGGTAACATTTAATTCTTTGTGTGTTATTAGTTTAAGCAGACTGTGATTGTCTATTGTTGTGACTTAGATGAAGATCAGATCACATTTTATGACCAATTTGTGCAGAAATCCATATCATTCCAAAAGGGTTCACATACTTTTTATTGCAACTGTATATATAATATTTTTTTCTGCTCTGTGCTATTGTTTTTCTATGCTATTCTTTTCTAATATTTTCGATTCTATTCTAATCTTTTCTAATAAAATTCGATTTCATTCTATACAAATTTTGAATTTCGGAAAATGGTTATATATAGTTTGTAAGGAAGATAGGGGGCACTAAATACCATATTATTCAAGTGCTCTAAATAAATAAATCTCCTGCATTACCAAAAAAATGAAAATGTAAGAAAGCTAGGGGGCGCTAGATACCATACCATTCAAGTGCTTTAAATAAATAAATATCCCGCATTACCAAAAAAATGAAAAACATAATAATGACAAATTATAATTAGATTACACATTGAAGTGCCCACAATAGTGAAAAAAATATATAGTGATTGATTGTCCACATAAAAAAGTGATTTGAAGTGGTTGAAGTGATATCTTTCAATAATCTCCCAATCTTGTTGCTGTAAACAAAAGATTTTCCATCACCAAAGGAAAATAAGAAAAGGAAAACACCTCGAAGTAGTAGATATCTGCTTACCAGATACCAATGACTCCTTTAGTTAAAAAGAGAGTCACTAGCGCTTGTGCAGGGTTGTGCCTGCTCACATGGATGGCCGGACTGTGGTTGGTATTATAGGCATGGATCATTCCCGTCAAGCTCATTCAAGATAGGATAAGGATACATAGGAAACAAAAACAGTCTCCATAGCGTAAAACCATTTATTAAAAAAGTAAACAAATTAAAAAGCCAAATGGCCGCTTACATTGGTGGGTGCCTACCCGGCACTGGGGCTGCTTGCATGTCAGGGTGACTTCGCAGTCAGAAAAAGCCTTTCATGTCTCCTCCACGCTGGCGTGCGTTCCAGCTTACACAGGGGGGCAGCCAAAGGATCCGGATGTTGTTGGGTGATAGGACATGTGACCACGTACCGCTCCGACGTACGTTTCGTTGTGAACGTCTTCAGGGAAGCGTATGTTGGTCACTGGAATGGTGGTTTTTATTAGGAACAGGAAGGGGGCGGGTAATTGGCAAATGGGCCACAGGAACTGTGCTCATAGCAATAAAGTTGGAAAGTTCAACTATGGTCTGGAGCATTAGCTCCATCTTGTGGATATTTACTATATTGTTCAAAAAAATCCTTAATTGAAAACGAATGTGACTTTTTATTAGGAACAGGAAGTGGACGGGTAGTTGGAAAATAGACCACAGGAACTGTGCTCATAGCAATAAAGTTGGAAAGTTCAACTATGGTCTGGAGCTTAGCTCCATCTTGTGGATATTTACTATATTGTTCACAAAAAACTCCTTAATTAAAAACGAATGTGACTTTTTATTAGGAACAGGAAGTGGGCGGGTAATTGGAAAATAGACCACAGGAACTGTGCTCATAGCAATAAAGTTGGAAAGTTCAACTATGGTCTGGAGCCTAGCTCCATCTTGTGGATATTTACTATATTGTTCACAAAAAACTCCTTACTTAAAACAAATGTGACTTCATATCAAACATCTCCTAAGTGGAGACGACATGTTGTTATAGTCCCCCTACTGGTTAAAAACAGGTAGGTGAATCCACCCATATAGGTGGTGGGGAAGTATTATATATATATATATATATAGTTTACTTTTTCAAATCCGGTGTAATTTTTTCTAATACAGTAGAATTATTTTGTTTTTTATCATTTTTTTCAAATTCGGTAGATTTTTTTTTGAATTTGAATACAAAATGAAACAAATCCCGAAAACGAATGTAACGAATGCAACAAATTTAGTTAAATAACTAATTAAAACAAAACAAAACAAATTTTTTCATCCTGCACATGTCTAGTTGAGGCATGTGTTTGTTCGAGGAGGGCCAGAACATGTAACATGGGTGTACCGGGGCAGTAACCCCCATTTCAATCTCAGCCCATCTATTTGGGGCCTTCCTAGATGTCCAGGAAGTCAATACTCGGAGATGAGATGCATAATAATATTTAATTATGTCCGGAGCAGCTAATCTCCCCCTATTTCTTAAGACTAGGACTACTGAGCTTGCGATCCTATGGGAGGTGTTATTCCATACAAAGTGGAGACATTTCCTTTGGAGAGCTTTCGATTGTGACATTAGAACCGAGACTGGGAGCATCTCAAATAAATATAGCAGTTTGGGAAGAATCGACATCTTGAGAACGTTAATTCTTCCAAGAAGAGATATAGGGAGAGAGGTCCAGTGATTTAAAAGACAAGTTATTTCCATGAACATAGGGGGAAAGTTGGCATTAAATAGGGAGTAAGAGGGTGTGATAAGGATGCCCAAGTTGTTAAGTGTATGAGTGCACTGTTGGCTTAAATTTATGAAGAAAAATGACTTATTTGCAAAAGTTTACCTTATACTTGAAATTGTCCAAATAAGACATGATTACCTCTCAGGTTACGAAAGAAATCCAAAAAACCTAGAGAAGTTTATTAAAGGCAATTGTCAGACCTGGTCAGGTAGACTACTCTTTAAACACTCCTTGCTTTTCTTAAAGCACAACTCTAGGCATTTTTTTCCCTGTGCAGTGGGACTGTGCCTGAACTGCATGAGTTAACTGCTCATTTTATTCTAGGGGAGTGGACAGCAGAGATATACTTATCTGACGGACCAATCCTCCCCACACAAGACCAGTCCGGCACCCCCGCACTTCAGTGGTCTTGAAAATGAACTGTTCCTGACAACAGCATGCCCAGAGAATACTCCATAGACGGGAACAGTCCACTGCTTGAAAAAATTAGCAGTTGACCCACGCAGTGCGGGCACAGCCCCAATGCATTGGGAAAAACATTTTGCTCGGAGTTGGCCTTTACATTTTTGGTAGTTCATCTTGCTGTTAAAAACAGTTTTCCAGTCATCTTAAAAACTTTGAATACAATGTGATTGATAAGCTGGAATTTACATTTATTACTTTTCTTTACCAGTGGTCACAGAATTATTTTGTTAAACTTCCATTTTCATTTGGGATTTAGTGAAGGGTTTAGAAAAATGGATGGAAAAGTCTTATTTCTTTGCTAGTCAATAACGTAAGAGATATTGCTTATCATAAAACTGTTTAAAAGATCCTTCAGGATAGGATCTTCAACACTGAAATATGTTAGTCATAATATTTTCCTAGTTTTGAAAGCCTGATGATTAATGAAAAAGGCAAGGAAGCCTTGGGGATATTATATTTAAAAATGTAGATGCAATATTTTACAACAGCCATTTCAATTCAAATACATATTGTAGATAAACTGTTATATGATGGTAGTATTAATTACTCATCTATGTATTTTAAAATGCAGTAGACTGCTGTATGAAATTACACAAGAAACACTGGAAAACAAAACTCATTGAAATAGTCATATTTCCTTAGAATATTTAATTTTCCTGGTAAAGATTTTTTTCTTTGAGGTTTTTTTTTTTTTTCTTCTTGATTTAGGTTATAGTTTTGCTATGCATAGCCTGCATACATAGTTTAATAAGTTTGGGGTAGATAGGAAAAACAAACATACATGCTGACTTCCATGCTTCAGCTTCTATCTGATGCTGCACTGTTCTCTGCCAAAGAACTAAGCGATCACATGACTGAAGATCACTCAGTTCTCAGTCACCTCTGAGCAGAGAACATTTACTGTCAGTCACCTCCCTCTGCTGTTCTCCTCCAGTGCTCACTGGAGCACCAGGCAGGAGAAGGGGCAGAAGCAACTGGTTTCAGTTCTCAGCCGCACAATATGTTTAGGGTCCTTTCCAGGGCTTTTTTTCAGCGGGAACGTGGGGGAACGCAGTTCCGGCACCTCCAGCACTAAATGTATGTAATGGTGTGGGGTGTGCTGGAGGGTCTATTGATGATGGCTGCTGGTGATCTATTGTCACTGGTGGGGATCAGATTTTGTGTGAGGTCTATTGTTGCTGATGGGGAATATATTGTTGCTGGGGGGACTTACTGTTGAGGGAGAGGTCTATTTTTACTGGCTGCTGGAGGATCTATTGATGCTGGCTGCTGGGAGATCTGTTGTTGCTGCTGGGTGGGGTCTAAAGTTGCTTGGGTGGATATTTTGTTACTGGGTGTGATATTTTGTTGTAGGTGGTTCACTGTTGTTGCAGGGAATCTATTGTTGTTGGGGTGGAGTCCATTATTGCTAGGGGAGTCTATTGTTGTGTGGGGATCTATTGCTGGAATTCTATTGTTCCTGGCTGCAGGGGATCTATTTTACTGCTTTTTTTTTATCATTAACATGTTCCATACAAATGATTTAGCACCACAAAATGATACTTGGTTCTATATTCTCTAAAAGGGGCAGTATTGGTAGGTGGGTAGGGGTGGAATCAAGGGACGGTGGTCACAGGTGGGTAGGGGCAGAGAGAAGGGGTGACTCAGACTGGGGGGGAGTTCCTGCACCTATTCTCCGAGAAAAAAAGCCCTGGTCCTTCCAGAGTCTGGAGGTCACCCAATAGCCTACTGTCTATTGATTTTGGGTCACAGGAGTACAAAAGTAAGTGCACTCCTGTGATCCACAAGAGAAGTATGACCAAAAAGCTTTCACCATACTTCTCTTTTAGAGAAACCTTACCAATTTTTAGAAAATTAAGCTGAATGGTTCCTATAAGAGAATTAGTATGATACTCGCCTCTCCGCAGCCCATGTCTTATACCTTCATTTTGTTCCAGTGCTGCACCACCATCAGCCATTTCAGCGTTCAGTCCTTCTGGGAGTGTTCTATGGCCGTGTCTCCCACCACATGCTGTGGTTTCTTCTGACCCCTTACTTCACTTTTGAGTCTTCTAGAAATGTATGAGAATAAGATGTCAGAAACTTTGAGGAAACAGGAATTATTTATTGTTTTCAATGTTGGAATCATGAATGTTTTAAGACTGAATGAGCCCCAGAGACAAAAAGGTCAACTTCAGGCCTCAAGTCATGTCAGTTTTTCACCCTAAGACACTTTGTATTTGCAAATGAAGTGTATACAGGACTCATGATAATAACAATGAGGGTGTACTTCCCCCCACCTGAAGCCTTGGACAAGACTATATTTATTGTTTCCAAATAAGGCTTGTTTAATAATCCTTGTGTAGCACCCTCCTAGGTAGGTGCTAGAAGAGAGTATAATTATTAGGTCTTTCTGCTTACCAGGGAGATTGCCAGGTAAAGTTAGAGTGCTCTTTGCTTACAAAGGAGCATGATCTATTTATAGGGTCTGCTCATGGTGCTCAGGTGCAGCTCAGCTTGTCTGAATGTTTTACACAGGTCCAATATTGAGGTATATTGGACAGTGGGAGGAAACCTGACAAGTGAGGGCACGGGCATTGCTACAGCCCTGGCTATTGGCAGAGGAAAGTGCCTCGTTGCATGCTGGGTGACTGTATAAATGTCAGGGGCACATGTGCTCGGGGTCTTTGGCTGGAGAGCGTGGTCCTGGAGGGAGGTGGCAGCTGCCCCTTCTCTGTAGAAGTTGCCATGCGGCCTTGGGTAGTCAACCTGAGGCCCTGAAAGTAAGAGAGAAGCTGAATCCAGAGGTCCTGTAGAGCTGACTGGAAGGGAGACACCAAGAAGGATCTGATTCTGCCCACTGTGAGTACAGATATGTGTAATTGGGTCTGTCCTGTGAGGGCCATCCCTTCAGCTAGAAGAGTCAGAGGATGGGTGTCAGTCAAGGGGATGCTAGAGAGTGTCCTGAAGATAAAGTAGTTGCTTCAAGTCTGCTGATAGAGAAAGCAAGAAGACTTAATTCTTCCATACAAGTGGCAGTATGTTAAAAGCAGTGTGTCTCCTTCCACAAGTAATATGGTGAGGCCAAGTGAGAGTTGGCCTCTACTGTGAATAATTCAGTTGGAGTATCCCACTATTCCCTTCTCCCATCCAAGTTCCACAATAAATACAAAAACCCAAATACCATGGACTGTTTGAGTAATGAGCAAACAGGAGTAAGGAGGGATATGTGAAAAATCCCCAGCAACTGTCTGCAGGTAATCAGAGGGAGGCATAAGAAGTCAACACACAGCAGGCCCTACAGGGACAGTGCTACACTTGAAAGTGGTAAATACCAGCTAACCTTCAAAAGCAAAATACACAGAGGGGGTTATTTACAAAAGACAAATCCACTTTGCACTACAAGTGCACTTGGAAGTGCAGTCTCTGTAAATCTGTGGGGTAGATCTGAAATGAGGGGAAGCTCTGCTGATTTTATCATCCAATCATGTGCAAGCTAAAATGCTGTTTTTCATTTTCCTTGCATGTCCCCCTCAGATTTACAGTGACTGCACTTCCAAGTGCACTTGCAGTGTACTTGTAGTGCAAAGTGTATTTTAGTATATAGGTAATACACCTCTTTTTAATTAAGATGCTTATATTAGATATTGCTGCACTATAAATGTGTGCTCATACATTGGCAGTTACCAGATCTCCTAAACTCTCTCTCTCTCTCTCTCCCCCTCTCTCCCCCTCTCTCTCTCTCTCTCTCTCTCTCTCTCTCTCTATATATATATATATATATATATATATATATATATATATATACACACACACACACATATACACAGTATATATTAGAAACATCACATGGCCACACTTGTTATAGTGAGAAATTAAATGCTACAATAACAGATTATTTTACAAGATTTATTAAGAACAGACACTCCTTGTAACACATAGGGTAACACCTAGTGGCCAAAGGCGCTAATGCGTGTACAAACACAGAGTTGATTGGTAACCGAATTTACTAATAAAAAAGTAAATATCACCTTCTGACTAAGCTTAGTGAAATGTTTATGACCTTATTGTTCAGAACTGAATATAGGACAAGCTGTGGGATCCATTAGGGACATCCACAACATTCATACAGACACACATCCATCAATCCTAATACATCCATCGATCCAGAAAGAATCCATCGGATATACACCCACCATTTCGCCTCATCATCTGACACCTCAGGAACATCAAGACGCAGCTCCAACATAGTGAGATGCCATTTTGGAAGGGTAGCTTAGGAGACAACCATTTTAAACCAGCAGCCATCTTAGTAGGGGTAACTATAATATATACTGTTGATTCATTTGAAAGCTAGTTGTCATATTTCTTTTGACACCTAAATTGCTCTCCCTAAATATTATAACCATTTAAATTTTTATTTAATTGTATTTTTGCTTTTCCATTTGTTTATTATTGTTCTGTTTTTGGGCCATAGTGGTGTACCATTTTACGCAGTATAACACTTATTCCTTGTGCAGGGGAGAAACCGTTGGATTCCGTAAAACACAGATTATTGTCTGATAATTAGTTATATATAGTTATTGTGTTTCCGGGGGGGGGGGGATTAAATTATTGAATTTCATTATACATATAGAGATATTTATATATCTATCATCGATTGTTGTACAAAATGTAGTTGGTTTTTATGTAAGATTGTACTGTAGTATCTATGTCCATCTACTAATCAAACAATTTATTGTGAATATTTGACTTATTGAATAAATATTAATTTATTATCAATAACCAGTCGGTAGTCACATCAATCTGATGTTTTCATAAAGATTTCTGCTTGGTTTTAAAATTACTCAAATTATTAATCATTCAGGCAATTCCTGACACAAATGCAAAACAAACAATGGAACCATGGTACTTATTAGGGGACACATGCATCTGACACAAGTAGAATTAGACCATGTTCACTGCTTGTTGACCCTTGGAGAACAATATACATACTATTCCAAACAGTGGCGGTGCATCCATAAGGGCGCATGGGTGCTGCCCCCTCTCCAGCCACCCCTCTATCACCAATAGATAGATTCATGCATTGCATGAATCTATCTATGGCCGCTGCTGCCGCCCACTATTCAGGCTCCCGGCCCCTTTACGGGCTCCGGGTGCCTGAATTACAGTGGTGGGGTATTTTTTAAAGCACCTGATTAGAGCCATAGCCTCTAATAGGTGTCAAAAAAGGTAAACAGTGAGCGCCACGATTGGTGTGTTAGAACACTCAGCTGTGTTAGAAAAGCGAATGAATATTCGCTTTCCTAACACTGAACCGCCTCTCTGCCAATGAGGTGCTTAGGTCTGTTACCCATCACCTGATTGGCTGAAACAACAGGCACTGTGATTGGATGGCTATCAGGCGTCCAATCATAGGAGAGGACGGAGGAGCAGACGGGAGAAGACATCGAGGACATGGAGGAAACCACTCGCCACCGTCACCCGCTGCCCCACTGAGACAGGGTAAGTGCTGGGCAGACGGCAGGTGGGGGGGCACATTGGCAGCATTCGATGGGCACAGTGGCAGAATTCGATGGGCACAGTGGGAGAATTTGATGGCACAGTGGCAGCACTTGATGTCACAGTGGCAGCGTTTAATGGCACAGTGGCAGCCTTTGATGGGCACATTGGCAGCCTTTGATGCACAGTGGCAGCGTTTGATGGGCACAGTGGCAGCGTTTGATGGGCACAGTGGCAGTGTTTGATGGGCACAGTGGCTGCGTTTGATGCGCACAGTGGCAGTACTTGATGGCACAGAGGCAGCCTTTGATGGGCACAGTGGCAGCCTTTGATGCACACAGTGGCAGTGTTTGATGCGCACAGTGGCAGTGTTTGATGCGCACAGTGGCTGCAATTAATGGTACAGTGAGGCTGCAATTGATGTTTTTTTTTTTCAGTTTGTTTTCCCTCAAAAATTTTGAGCACCAGCCGCCACTGATTCCAGACCAGTCACACTTAAGTCACACTTAATTCTGCACTCCTGTGACCCAGAATCAGAAAACAGCGTGCTAAAGCCCATTGTCGGCTGATGTCACACAGCTCTGCAGGGATTTCAACATTAATGTTGGGATGCATCCAAAGGACTGACTGGCAGCTGGCTCAGCCTCTCAGTGCACTGAGAGCCTAAGCTAGCGGCTCCTGCCCCGTCCACAGTTCGGCGAAAAGGAGGGGCAGAGCAGAGAGCCAGTGAATAACAGTCACCCCTCTCTGCTCAGTGAAGACTGAGAAATTAGCAATCAGTGGTCATGTGAGTGCTCAGTTCTCAGTCAGAGGCTGCATTCACACCTGAGAGTTTTCAGCTCATAAAACGCTCGTAAAACACCCGAAAAAACACCTAAAAAAGCGCCCAACAAGCAAAATCCCATTCATTTCAATGGCACCTGTTCACATCTGAGCGTTTTGTCACCTGACGCAAAATGCCTGAAAAATGCCCTAAGCTCAAAAAAAGAAGCTTCTTTGGGGCAGATTACAGGCGTTTTTCTGCCTTTTACATTGGTTGACTTGAACAAAATCATGGCAAAAATGTGACAAAATAACAGTAAAATCACGGTAAAAATGTATGCCTGGTGGGAAGCAGCTGCAGCATCAGATCTGTGCTGAATACACATAGGTGAGTATGCAAGTTTAAAATTGTAAAAAAAAAAGAAAAAGGACAGTCTCCATCCAATCAGTTTCTCCACTTCGGGAAGCCCAAAAAGCTCTATTTAGGGAATGCTGTGTAGCTCTGACTTAAAGATTGAAGTTAGGGGAATAATATTACATTCACAACATTATAACTTAAAGGGGTTGTAAACCCTCATGTTTTTTTCACCTTAATGCACCCTATGCATTAAGGTGAAAAAAAGCTTGGCAGTGACTGGCCCCCCTGTTTTACTTACCTGAGCCCCATATTTCCCTCGGCGGAAACGCGCTGTCCCTCTCTACATGGGGTCCCGGTTCTTGATTGGATAGATTGATAGCAGCACAGCCATTGGCTCCTGCTGATGTCAATAAAATCCAATGACGCAGGCGCCGGGGGCGGGGCTGAGTCTGGCATTCGTGTCTATGAATGCCAAGTGCTGGACTCGGGAGCACGCCCGCAAGGTAACACCCCGGGAGATGGCTTCTCCTAGAGGGTTAACTGATTAGGGGAGGAGCCACGAGAGCCGCCGGGGACCTCAGAAGAGGACGATCGGGACCACTCTGTGCAAAAATGAGCTGTACAGTAGAGGCAAGTATGACATGTTTGTTATTTTAAATTTTAAAAAAATGAACCCCTTCATCCCTGCCTGGCCCCTCATCCAAAACATGGTTAGACAGACTGACCCTCCCTTCACTAACTGAAGAACAAAGCAAGGCCCTGAATGCCCCCTGCAGCGCCGAGGGAATCCGGGTGATGATTGCCTCCCTGAAACCCTCTAATGCCCCAGGACTAGACGGATTTACTTCCACATATTATAAAAAATTTTCAGGGCAGTTGATCCCACATTTAGTAAAACTCTTTAACCATATACTTGAAGGCCACACCTTCCCAGAGGACATGTTGCTGGAGAACATGTCCCTGATACCCAAGCTAAACAAAGATCATTCTCTCCCCCAAAATTACAGACCTATTTCGGTCATAAATAATGACTTGAAGCTTTTTGGCCGCCTCTTAGCTGATAGGCTCTTGGCCATAATCCCCATGCTGATCTCCCCGGATCAGACAGGCTTAATCCCCACTAGGCAAATCACGGACTATATTCGCTTGGCCTCCAGTATAATTCAAGACGCAGACACGTTCTCCAAAAAAGTCCTACTGTTGAGCCTAGATGTACATAAGGCATTTGATAGCGTGACTTGGCCTTACTTAGAATCCATCCTGTCCAAATTTGGGTTTCGGGGGGAGTTTGTGCATGGGTTCAGAGCCCTATATCACCATCCTCGCACCTGCATTAAACTCCCGGGCTGTACCTCAGAGTATTTCACACTGGGCGGGGGACCAGGCAGGGATGTCCCCTATTCCCTTTGTTCTTCGCTTTGGCGATTGAGCCTCTGGCCAGAGCGATTTGCCTGAACCCCAACAAGGGGGAAGCAGGAATTTAAACTAAGTATGTACGTGGACGGTGTACTCCTTTTTCTATCTGACCCGGTGGTCTCTTTGCCAAACTTGATCCCCATCTTAAACACCTTGTAAGAGAACTGTCAGGATGCGCCCAACACGCACACGTGAGCATGCGCGCATTCACGGGCATCGTCAGATTTCCTTGCGCAGGAACACACATCTGACCACAAATGGCACCTGACAGCCTATTTAAGGGTTGCTCTGATTTCTGACAGCTGCTGCTTGATCTTCAGCTGTGTCCTGAGATTCTGAAACCCTGTTTGTTTGACTTGACTTCCTGTTGCGGAAACCCTGGCCTTCCTGACCCTGTTTCTGGACTCTGATTACTCTGATTACTGGTTCATGATCCTGGCTTCCTGTTTGACCTTGCTCCGTTTATACCTTGGTACCTCGCTGCCGGCCCGTTACTGAACCCGGCTTACCTATGACCTCGCTCCTGTCTCCTGTTTGGCTCCATGCTGTTTCCGAGTACCTGTGCTGGCCGTCCATACTCTCAGCTGTGCTGGTTCCAGCTCATCGTCATCGTGTATCTGGATGACATCCTTATATTCTCTGAAACTCTAGAATCCCATAGGACTCATGTAAAGAAAGTACTGGGTCGGTTGAGGGAACACTGCCTTTACGCAAAGGCTGAGAATGTGACTTTGAGAAACCAACCATACATTTCCTCTGCTGACGGTATCTCCATGGATCCACAGAAAGTCACTTCCGTCCTGGAATGGCCTGCCCCTGTCGACAGGAAAGCTGTTCAGAGATTTGTGGGATTCGCCAACTTTTACAGAAAATTTATCAAGAACTTTTCTGGCAATATCACTCCCATCACGCAGTTAACAAAGCAGCATGTTCCTTTCCGATGGACCCCTGAAGCTCAAACAGCTTTTGAACAGTTAAAAACTTTTTTCACGTCAGCTCCTATCTTGAAACATCCTGATCCATCCTTAGCCTACGTTTTGGAGGTGGATGCCTCTGAGAGTGCACTGGGCGCTATTTTGTCTCAACGCCAAGGTCCAAAATCTTTGCTCCATCCTGTGGCATTTTTCTCTAAGAAATTAAATCCTTCTGAAAGGAACTATGATGTTGGAGACCGAGAATTGCTGGCTATCAAGGCTGCGCTTGAAGAATGGAGCTACCTCCTGGAAGGAGCAGCTCACCCCATCCTAATCTTCACGGAACATAAAAATCTCGAATACTTGAGGACAGCTAGACCCCGGCAGGCAAGGTGGGCACTTTTTTTCTCTCGTTTTATGTTCCATATAACTTATCGTCCTGGCTCAAAGAATGGTAAACCGGATGCCTTGTCCCGCATGTTCAGCGACCCAGTGGTATCCTCAGAACCTGATACTATTCTACCAGCCAAAAATTTTTTGCTTCTTCAGGCGGATTTGATGTCTCAGATAAAAGCAGATGTGATAAACCAACCACCTTCCAAAGATCTGGCTCTTCAATTGAGGGATGGTCTGTACTTTCATAAGGAGCAAATCTTTATCCCTGAACAATTCAGAGTTGCTGTCCTGAGGCAATGTCATGACCACCCATTAGCGGGCCACTTTGGAATTCGCAAAACGGCCGATCTGATCTCTCGTACATTCTGGTGGCCAGACTTGATGCAAGACTGCAAAAGATATGTTAACTCTTGTGTGACATGCCTTCGGAATAAGACGGACAGAGCCAAAACTTGGGGCCTACTTGAGCCACTCCCTGTACCTGAGAAACCATGGAGCATGATCTCCATGGATTTCATCGTGGGACTCCCCCCATCTGAAAACTTCACCCCCGTGTTTGTTGTGGTGGATTGCCTGTCCAAGATGGCCCATTTTGTACCCTTACAAGGAACTCCTTCGGCCACAGAGACCGCCTCAGCTTTCATCAAGGAGATTGTAAGATTACATGGTGTCCCTGATAGCATCATCTCTGATCGTGGGGTGCAGTTTACGTCTAGATTTTGGAGGGCATTATGCCAAGCACTGAACATTGAACTCCGCCTCTCCACAGCCTACCATCCACAAACTAATGGACAAACTGAAAGAACCAATCAAACCCTCGAGCAGTACTTATGGTGTTTTTCCTCTTTTGCACAAGATGACTGGCTATCACTTCTCCCACTGGCAGAATTTTCATACAATAATTCCATCCACTCTGCAACCAAGCAATCACCCTTTTTTGCCAATTATGGGTACCACCCCTCTTTCTTACCTGAGCTGGCCATTGAATCATCTGTACCTGCTGTACAAAACAGATTAAACTTCCTCAGTACTAATAACCAATTACTGCAAGATACAATCTCCAAGACTCAAGCAAGCAATAAAAAGTTCTTCGACAAGAAGAAGAGAGGTAATCTGAACCTTAAACCTGGAGACAAGGTCTGGCTTTCCACAACAAACTTGAAACTGAGCTGTCCTTCAAGAAAACTTGGTCCAAAATTTTTGGAACCCTTCCCAGTCAAGAGGAAAATTAATGCAGTAGCATTCGAGTTGGTGTTACCCAAGAATCTAAAGATCCACCCTGTATTCCATGTCTTTTTGTTGAAACCAGCTGTACCAATGGGGGGGGCACCTTCCCGGACACAGTTTGTTCCCAGAAGGGGTGCCCGGGAGGGTGACTCCTAGTCCCAGACCTGTTCCTGTTATCTAATGGAACTAGCCTGAAACACTCAATTTCATCTCATTTAATTATAAATTAAAGTATAATGTACACTGGGATATATAAATCCACATACTGGATACTCTTATGTTTATAGTAAGAACCAAGAAACGTATTCTGTATCTACTAACTGTTGAAATATACTGGACTGTTCTACTGTTGTTAAAGTGGAAATCTTAATAAAAAACAATGAAAAGAAACCAGCTGTACCAAATCCATTTCCAGATCGGGTTTCTGAAATTCCTCCTCCGGCGCTCATCGTAGGGAATGAGGAATTTGAGGTGGAAGCCATGTTGGACTGTAGAAGAAGGCATAACCAAACACAGTTCCTCATTAAATGGAAAGGCTATGGGTCGGAAGAAAATTCCTGGGAACCAACGTCAGATGTGCATGCTCCCAAACTAGTGCAAGCCTTTTTTCAACGCCACCCAGAGAAAAGACACTTGAAGGGCATCCGGAGGCTGCCCTTAAGGGGGGGGGCAATGTAAGAGAACTGTCATGCCCCATACACACGGTCGGATTTTCCGATGGAAAATGTCTGATCGGAGCGTGTTGTCGGAAATTCCGACCATGTGTGGGCTCCATCGGACATTTTCCATCGGATTTTCCGACACACAAAGTTGGACAGCAGGAGATAAAATTTTCCGACAACAAAATCCGTTGTCGGAAATTCCGATCGTGTGTACACAAATCCGACGGACAAAGTGCCACGCATGCTCAGAATAAAAAAAGAGATGAAAACTATTGGCCACTGCCCCGTTTATAGTCCCGACGTACATGTTTTACGTCACCGCGTTTAGAGCGATCGGATTTTCCGACAACTTTGTGTGACCGTGTGTATGCAAGACAAGTTTGAGCCAACATCCGTCAGAAGAAATCCTAGGATTTTGTTGTCGGAATGTCCGAACAAAGTCCGACCGTGTGTACGCCCTATCAGGATGCGCCCGGCACGCACACGTGCGCATGCGCGCATTCACGGGCATCAGCAGATTTCCTTGCGCAGGAACACACATCTGACCACAATTGGCACCTGACAGCCTATTTAAGGGTTGCTCTGATTTCTGACAGCTGCTGCTTGATCTTCAGCTGTGTCCTGAGATTCTGAAACCCTGTTTGTTTGACTTGACTTCCTGTTGCTGAAACCCTGGCCTTCCTGACCCTGTTTCTGGACTCTGATTACTCTGATTTCTGGTTCATGATCCTGGCTTCCTGTTTGACCTTGCTCCTGTTTATACCTTGGTACCTCGCTGCCCGCCAGTTACTGAACCCGGCTTACCTGATGACCTCGCTCCTGTCTCCTGTTTGGCTCCACGCTGTTTCCGAGTACCTGTGCTGGCCGTCCATCCTCTCAGCTGTGCTGGTTCCAGCTTGTCACCAGAAACCCTGCCTGCACTTCCCAGTCTGCAACACTTCTGGCAAGTTCTGCACGCAGCATTCACAGGCACTCGTGTTCCTCCTGATCCTTGCCACCATCTTTTCCATCTCCAGTGGGGCTTGGATTGGAGATACAAGAGAGGCTGACCTCCTCCTTTCAGACTCCTACCAGGTACGTGACACACCTTCCATAACTTGTCGGGCCTGGGGGTCAACCTATCAAAATGTGCTGCACTTCCAATCAACATTCCGCAACATACACTGATAGGAATCCAGTCGAGTTATGGCTTTACTTTGTGTGGGGAAACATTACCTTACCTGGGGATTAAGCTTGCCAGTTCCCTCCACAATTACCCCCAGGTATTTGCTCGGATTAAGCAACTGCTACGCATGTGGGCTACTTACCACATTTCATTTTTGGGTAGGATACAGACCATCAAGATGTCCATACTTCCTAAGCTTCTCTTCTATTTCAGATCCCTACCTCTCTTCTTGCCAGACCATAGGGACTATTCAAAAGGAGGTCAATGCCTTTGTCTGGCAAGCTAAAAAACCCCGGTTAAATAAACAACTACTCTACCGGCCAGGGAAGATGGGGGGGGCTGGGGCTACCGCACTTGTGGCTATATTATGCTTCCGCCAGACTGATACAAATGGCACAGTGGCACTCCCCTTCGGGAAGTGTCCCATGGCTTCAGTTTGAGGCATCCTTGGTGGTCCCATATTACCTCCTGAGTCTTCTCTGGGTGGATGGAGTAAGGCCCAAAGACCTAAAACCATTAAACGGAGTAGTTGGCCAACCATTACAGCTATGGTCGTTATATAAAAAATAATTTGCCCTAGTGCTGCACTGCTCTTGCTTGGCCTTATTCTTAGGCGACCCCAAATTCCAGGCAGCCTATAACACACCTAAAATATTTTCCCTCTGGATACAAAGTGACTTCACTTTTGAGGCCCTGACCCAAGAACCCCCCTTTAGCTCCTTTTCCTTCTTGCAGGAGAGGCATGATCTGCCTATGATGGAATTTTATAAATACTTGCAGATAAGGCATTTCTATGCTACTCACTATCAAAGGGAGGGGCCTAGTACATCTAACACATTTGAACATCTATGTCGGTCCTCCTCCAGGGATAAAGAAACTATTTCCACAATGTACCAATACCTCAATGACCGCAACCTCCCCTCAAAGTCACAAGCAATGCTTAGCTGGGAGGCAGAAACAGGTCTAGAAATAGCCCCCGATGATTATGATATGGTATCAAATTTGAGAAAATGTACAAAATCCATGGCGACAAGGGAAACAGTGGTAAAACGCCACACAAAATGGTATTATACCCCCTCAAGATTGAACAGATTCAACTCCCTGGTCCCGGGGATCTGCTTCCGAGGATGTCCGGATAGAGACACTCACCTCCATATTTTTTGGAGCTGCAAGGTCCTCCAGCCTCTATGGCTAAATATAGCCAACAAAGTAGCCCAAATCACAGGAACTCACTATAATATAACTTTCCTGATGGGCCTTCTTTTCGCTGACCTTCCAGAGGCCACCCCCGGCTCAGAAACTCACCCATACGCTCTCCAGTGCAGCACATTGGGTAATAGCCTTGCACTGGAGGTCGCCGGCAGTTCCCTGGGACCAGGTTCTATGACGCATGGAGGCGATCTGTCTAATGGAAAGAGTCCACCACACTTTGATGGACACTATGCTAGTTTATGAAAGAAAGTGGGCCCCCTGGTCATCCTTTGATCTATAAGGTCCAGGGATTGTAGATATACTTGTGCAAGGTACCTTACAGTCATTATGTCAGAGCCCCTCCCCCATTTACTCTTTTTCCCCCTTTTTATTCTTCCTTTTCTCTTTTTCCTTTTCTTTTCTTAGGGTTTTAAGTATGTGATGCCCTTAGGATATTCCTCTAATACAATAATGGTAGTTTCGGGTACCAGATAGGGCAGTCATACATGTTTGTTAATGTTATTCATGCTACCTGTAATTAATTGTATTTGGTATATGATTATAACCAGATTATCCTAAAATGGATTACAATTGTTATGTACGTGTACGTGATTTGAAAGTTTGTCTGTTTCTTTTTCAACAAAAATAAATTTCTTTGGTAAACAAAAATGAAAAAAAAATGAAGGCTTACAATCACTTTAAAGTAGATCTAAAACATTCATTTTTTAACATCAGCATTGTAATAGCAATACAAACAATAGTTAAATAACAACAATATTTTTTGACATTCCAATATAAGCTTACTTGACAAATGTTCTTTATTGTTGTGAGTTCTGCCCGTCTGCTGGTCATCTCTTTCGAAAAGTGTGTTGCAGCCTCCTCTCATTCCTTTGGTTTACCTTTAATTCTAAGGACTAAATGTCCTATGGCACCTTGTTGCTTGCAAGCATTAATGCCATGGTGTGTTTCCTTTACTGACTCTGCCTCCTGAAACCCATCTTCTCAGCACCTCTGTAGGCTGTTTGATATGTAACACAAGCAATGTATATTAACAGGACATAGTTACCGTGTGTCACAAAATTCGAGGAAGTAAATATGTGAGATCCTTTAAAAAGTAAGTATTTAATCCTCAAGATCATTCAGAATAATGGTAGTAGGCTAGAAATAATTGAAATTGTATGTGGAAATAAATAGATGGTTTTAAATATTGACCATAGATAAATGTTAAAGTAAACCCAGGAGAAGCAACCAGTTTGCTTTAATCCCCCAAGCTAGGAAACCTACTCACCTTTGCTTAGTTGCTGGGAGAAATGAAAATACCTAATACTTCCTGTTGTGGAAGAATTTGTGGCTCACTCCATGTGACTGTCTAAACCTGAGCTGTCAAGTGGGAAGAGTCCATTGACTTTACGTAGTTCTAAAGACTGAAGACTGAGTGCCCCCATAGCAAGCAGCTTGGTATGGTGGGAACTCAGGGGGGGGGAATCAGGAACACCGGCGGGGGAGGAGAACTGGGGCTACCCTTTGCAAAACCGTTGACCAGAGCAGGTAAGTATAACACGTTTGTTATTTAAAAATGTATAAGGATTTACAATCATTTTTAATAATAGAACTTAAGTAGGCCCCTTAACTTACACAGTAGGCTTCTCCCAATGTCTGCAGTGTAATAGAGTGGCAGGGTAGCAAAGAAAATGTGAGTACATGATGATGGTGAGGGGGGTCATTAAAATCAATCTGTTAGTTTGCCCTGCATGGACAAAGAACAGGGTTAGTTTAATCAAAGTGAATTCAAATAGTTCCACTGGTTGTACACTGCTGATAATGTTATTCCTAGAACAGAAAAATAGGTACTGTAGTTATATGTGCTGAAAAATATTTCATAGACTGAGTTGGCCTTTTAAATATGCCATTATAATATTTAAGGAGCATGATTTCACAGGTAGCTCACTCTCCAACCCACTGTTACTAAACTCTTTTTCTCATCTTCTATTATTAAAATAACTACCAACACCACACATGTATATGACTAAAGTCAGTTGCTTTATTTGTTCAGAACCATTTTCATTGCATATCAGAATTTTTCGTGTAATCCTTGATAAACTGGTACATATTAAGAACCCTTCCTTTTTGCTGAAGAAATGTATTTTTTGTCTAATTATTAAGTCACAGTTTTTTCTGACTTTTCATAAACAATTGGATAATTTTGCAACTTTATGAGAAATTCTTCCCAAATGGGAGATATCACATTAATCAAGGAATTAAAAAATGTATAGATGCTTGATGTAACCTGACATCTGGCTAATGTTTACGTAGATGAATAGACCTTGGTAGTATCAGGACAGCTTCAAAAGAAACCAACATACAGAACATGGGTTTCTGCCAGTCAGTCCCATGTGCATGTCTGTTTGTGTGAATTCAATAATTCATGAAGGCATGCCACACGAAGGTTTGTGCATACAGGTACACAAACATACACACCTAATTCCAAACTTTCCACCAGATGGCCTATTTAAAGAACAGAGTGAAATCAGGAAGTTGTTGGATTGTATTCAACTGTTCTTCTGTTATTGGAACCTTCACCTGCTCCTGTGATCTGCATACCCATTGCGGACTTGGCTTGCCTCTGGTTTAATCTCTGCTCTGACCTTCTGTGGCTTCATTCTGGTCCTGTCTTTAGTTATCTTCTTATTGCTGCTCTAGCTAGCTCATGACCAGGATTCTCCTGATTTCCCGCTGTGACCTTGGCTTCTGATCACAATTCTGTTGACTTCCCGGTTTGACATTGGAACGCTTTCTGACCATGATTCTGCCTCCATGCTGTCTTCTGTCTATCAGCCAGCCACTGTTCCAGTTTGCTACTCAGTGGCACACCCACCAGATTCCTTGGTGATCTCTTCTGCAGTTTGCATAAGCATCTCCCAGAAGGGTTCACACGTGGACTAAGTTCTCAGCAACGTTTCAAAAATGCTTTTTTTTTTAATTTACCTTGCGTGTTATTTGGTGTTTTTTGCAAAGTGAAGCTTCACCTCAATTACTAAGCTCTGGAGCAACTGCACTTGCAAATTGCACAGTCTATTTGCCTTTAGTAATTCAATCACCCTGTCATCATTACAAGGGTGTTTGGATCAGAGGTGTCATGCCGTGTACACACGAGTGTTTTTTCTGTCTGAATAAACTCTGAAAGTTTTTCCGCCGGAGTTCCGCCGGAGTTCCGCTGAAACTGTCTTGCCTACACACGATCACACCAAAGCCCGACCGTCTAGAACACGGTGACGTACAACACGTACGACAGGACTAGAAAAAGGAAGTTTAATAGCGAGTAGCCAATAGCTGCCGTCTCGTACTTGCTTCAGAGCATGCATCGTTTTTTGGTCCGTCGGAACAGCATACAGACGAGCGATTTTGCCGATAGGAATTGATTCCGTCGGAAAGATTTAAAACATGTTCTATTTCTATGTCCGTCAGAATTTTCGAAAAAAAAAGTCCGATGAGGCCCGCACATGATCGGAATGTCCGATGAAAAGATTCCATCGGACTTTTCCTGCTGGAAAGTCCGACCATGGGTACATGGCATTAGGGAAGCTCTTTTGTCACAAGCCTCCAACCATGTACAAGATAAGTAGAAGCTGATTGGTAACCTCTGTATTGTAAATTCAGATTTTACCTATAGGATATGGAGAACATCCAAATTAAATTCCATATTATACCAATAGGATATGGAGAACAGCAAAATTAAATTTCATATTTTACCAATAAGATATGGAGGACATTTCTGAAAGTTATAAAATGTCAAACTCAGCACAGGAAGGGGATCTTTACAGTGAAAGTGATGGATTGCCCTGCCACATGATATAGTGATGATAATTATTATTTCTTTAACCCCTTCCCGACCAGCCGCTGCAGTTGTACTGCGGCAGGTTGGCTCCCCTGGGCGAACCGCCGTAACTATACATCGTTTTGCCTTTTGACCACTAGGGGCGCGTGCGGTGCAATGCCAAAGGCGCACGCACGTGCTGTGGAGCGACGCCAGAGTCGATGCGCGTGCCCAGCGGTCGCGATGACCACCGGGTACCCGCAATCACTCCAGACAAAGACAGAACGGAGATCTGTCAACATAAACAGACAGATCTCCATGCTGTCAAGGGTGAGGAGAGCGACCTGTTGTTCATACTAAGTATGAACAACGATCATTCAGTCCCCTCCCCCCACAGTTAGAATCACTCCCTAGGGAACACAGTTAAACCCTTGATCGCCCCCTAGTGTTAATCCCTTCCCTGCCAGTGACATTTACACAGTAATCGGTGCATTTTTATAGCACTGATCGCTGTATAAATGCCATTCGTTCCAAAAATGTGTCAAAAGTGTCCGATCAGTCCGCTATAATGTCGCATTCCTGATAAAAATTGCTGATCGCCGCCATTACCAGTAAAAAAAAGAAAGAAGAAGAAAAATGCCATAAATCTTTCCCCTATTTTGTAGATGCTATAACTTTTGCGTAAACCAATATATGCTTATTGCGATTTTTATTACCAAAAATATGTAGAAGAATACATAGTAACCTAAACTGAGGAAAAAATTAGCTTTTTTAAAAAAAATTGGAGCTGTTTATTATAGCAAAAAGTACAAAATATTGTGTTTTTTTCAAAATTGTTGCTCTTTTTTTGTTTATAGCGAAAAAATAAAAACCGCAGAGATGATCAAATACCACCAAAAGAAAGCTCTATTTGTGGGAAAAAAGGACATCAATTTTGTTTGGGTACAACATTGCACGGCCGTGCAATTGTCAGTTAATGCGGCACAGTGCCGTATCGCAAAATATGGCCTGCCGGGGCTGAAGAAAAGGACTAGATTATTTCTTTAGCACTTAATGGAATCCAAAATGATGATTACTGATTAGTAATATGTTAATGTTTTGATCCACAGAATTAAACTAACTACTTTTTTTGGGTCAGGAAATAATTTTATTCCTCCAATTATGTCAGTTTGGCCACAGTTGCCTTGGAGGCAGGCTGGTTTACCTTTCTCTCATCTGCAGCGACTACAGTTTAAGATTTAAGAATTAAGATATACTTTATTGTCATTGTATACATATGTAGCGCTGGTAGATTTTTAATCTACCGCTTATATGTAAATTTAGTGGGTCATCTGTTTAGTACATAGTTCAGATTTAATCTATGGCAAAATTAGCTTCTGTTCCAGCCTTGGTTGTGTTGCGTGCAGTTCCACTCCGTCGCCTGTAGATGTCGGTGTCACTACAGACCGGAGCTGGAAAGCAACAGACTGAGGTGTTTTGAGTGCTCTTCTTTCTCAGAAGTACCTCGGCAGAGGTTGTCCCTTGTGGTGCATTCTGGGAAGGGGTATTTAAGGGACAGACACCATATTTCGGGGTCTTTTCATCCCGCCTGCTGGCCCTCCTGGCCGACAGGTATGTGCTAGGAGTCCTACCTCGTGGTCCTCCGGGCTGGAGGACTGCGTTGCTGCAGCGTGTGGGTGGGCCCAGAAGTCTGTCTGGGGCCTACTACAACTGCTGCGGAGATGGTCCTGTGCTGTCTGTCCTGCGGGAAGAAGCTGGACAATTGAGAAGAATCCAGGGGAGGACCCATCTTGGAAGGATCATGCGGAGCGCTGGTCTGGAGAGGGGCCTGGTGACTCAATTGGAGGACGCATCTTAAGTTAACCTACCACATAGTACTGCCGGGTCGGCTTAAAGGTTCTGGTACTGTGTTGCTGTTCATCGAAAACTACTACATCCTGTGGCAGAGGATCATACAGTTTTGTTCTACTCAAGTCTGTGGCAGAGACTTTCTGTTCATGCTGCGCTCTGGCTGCTAGGTTAGTGAGAGAGGCCTATCCGGGCGAGCAAAGATCTAATCCTGAATTGAAGATACATTCATCCCTGAGATTTCAATTCCTTAGTGCCACACCAAGAAAAGGTATTTGAACTTCCCTGCAACTCTTCTTCTACCTCTTTCCTGCTACTTCTTCCAGTTATCTCCCGTTAAAGCATTGGAAAAGTACTAAAGTGACTGGTGCTTACATTGTGAGATAATAAGTTCAACGTGGACTCTAATGCCCCGTACACACGGTCGGATTTTCCGATGGAAAATGTGTGATAGGACCTTGTTGTCGGAAATTCCGACCGTGTGTAGGTTCCATCACACATTTTCCATCGGATTTTCCGACACACAAAGTTTGAGAGCAGGCTATAAAATTTTCCGGCAACAAAATCCGTTGTCGGAATTTCCGATTGTGTGTACACAAATCCGAAGCACAAAGTGCCACTCATGCTCAGAATAAATAAAGAGTTGAAAGCTATTGGCTATTGCCCCGTTTATAGTCCCGACGTACGTGTTTTACGTCACCACGTTCAGAACAATCAGATTTTCCGACAACTTTGTGTGACCGTGTGTATGCAAGACAAGTTTGAGCCAACATCCGTCGGAAAAAATCCTAGGATTTTGTTGTCGGAATGTCCGATCAATGTCCGACCATGTGTACGGGGCATTAGTCTGTATTGGTGAAACTACAGGTAAGAAGGTAACGGAAACAGCCCACTTTAAATCAGCAGCTCCACCGTGAGTTATTGCTACATGTGGGGGCATCGTCCGGAATTGTTTGCCATTGCCCTAAGCAGCCCTGAGAAGTAATTCACCGAGAGTCTATGTTAAAAGAGGTTTCTGGACTTTGTCACGTTTTCAAAGAAAAGAAGGGGTTAAGTTGCAGGACTACATTTCCGACTGCGTAGGCTGTGGGTGAGAAGTAAAAGCCCAGGAGCTACATGATCAGAGGAACAAGTGGGATGAGCCACATCTACTTGTTGCCGCATGGGACGCGTGTGTGTGTGTGTTTGGCGCCAAAGGAAAAGAGAGGCCTCGCGATCGTGTTGAGAGGATCAGAGTGCAGCCATGTCTTCTTTTCCATTAATACCATCAACCATGGGATCCAAGATGTTTCCCAGAAGTACTGCTGCGGGTGCTATGCTAACCGGAACCCTGCTGACGGATACCGGCATTCGTTTGAAGCCGCAGGGGCGGTTTGTACTATAAACTTTGCATGAACGTTAGAACTCCATTGAAGTCTATGGTATGGTATGGTACTCGAACGTTCGAAATCAAAAGTGCTCATTTTAAAGGCTAATTTGCATGGTATTGTCCTAAAAAGGGTTTTGGGACCCAGGTCCTGCCCCAGGGCACATGTATCAATGCAAAAAAGTGAAACAATAAAAGTGTAATATTCCTTTAAATTTCGTACCTGGGGAGTGTCTGTAGTATGCCTGTAAAGGGGCACATGTTTCCCGTGTTTAGAACAGTCTAACAGCAAAATGGCATTTCAAAGGAAAAAAAGTCATTTAAAACTACTCGCGGCTATTAATGAATAGCCGATTCGACAATACACATAAAAGTTAATTGATAAAAACTGCATGGGATTTCCCCACAGGGGAACCCCGAAACAAAATTAAAAAAAAACTGGCTTGGGGGTCCCTCTAAATTCCATACCAGTCCCTTCAGGTCTGGTATGGATATTAAGGGGAACCCCGTGCCAAAACAAAAAAAAAGACGTAGGGGGTCCCCACGCCATTTTCAGGACTCAACACATTTCTGTCAGGGTCATCTAAAACAAACACAAGCAGTAAATGTCACCAAAGATTTGCTTAATTTTTTTTTGATTTGATAAAGGTTTCACGCATTGTCTGGCATATTGATAGCCCCCCTACCTGCAAAGAATTCCAGGTATCTTAGCCAGACATCATGGGCACTCAGGGAGGGCAAGCCAGGACGGCCACTTTCAAGCGCCGTCAGGGTTGGTTCATTTTGAATTCCGGCCTCAGGCCCAACTGAGCTAGCATAGTTGGCAGAATGTTTCCGTAAAAAGTTGTGTAGAACACAGCACGCCAGGATAATATGATTCAGTTTATACTCCACCATATGTATGGGTGTAAGAAATAGGCGGAACTGGCTGGCCATGATTCCAAATGTGTTCTCCACCACTCTTCTGGCTCTGGCCAGCCGGTAATTAAAAACCCTCTGGTCCGGGGTGAGGGTCCTCATCGGGAATGGCCGCATAAGATGGTCCCCCGGCGCAAAGGCTTCATCTGCAACGAAGACGAATGGGAGTCCTTCCACATTGTCTTCTGGAGGTGGCAAGTCCAAGCTGCCATTCTGGAGATGCCTGTAAAACTCCGTCTGGGCGATGACTCCACCATCAGACATCCGGCCATTCTTCCCCACGTCCACATACAGGAACTCATAAGTAGCCAACACCACTGCCAACATCACAATACTATTGAACCCCTTATAATTATAATAGTATGACCCTGAGTTGGGTGGTGGGAGGATGTGGACGTTTTCCCATCAATTGCCCCTCCGCAGTTAGGAAAGTCCCACCACTGGGGAAAGTGGGAGGCCACGGTCTGCCATTCCTGTGGCGTGGAAGGAAACTGTGGAGGAAAACAAAAAAAATTTGCCTTTTTGCACATAAACATGGAAAGCAGATTAGACACAAACATTCTTGGCCAACATCAAGATAACATTTATTTATGGGAATTTTTAAAGACCAAAGTATAAGGTACACCTATCATATTCCCCCCCCCCCCTCTCATGGGCCATTTCTAACATTATAGACAGGGGGAGCTCTTGGACAGGTAACCCTCTCCACTTCATTGAGAGATGAATGCATAAATAATGTGTATTACTTTGGCCAGCCCCTCCTTAGTTACACTATTCACAGCCCAGTGGACAGGTAAGAAGTGTCATAATACAAAGATATAAATACACATTGTACACATTTGCGCACATTTGGACATTCTGCTATTACCTATCAAGATAATAATAGGATACCCAAACTTGAAACAGTACCATTTGAAAGAATACAGGCAGGCCCTTGCACTACATGCTTTGGGGAATTCATCCATACATCTGACCACAAAAGAGATGGGTATAGTGTGTATGGGTTTGGCAAAGTCAGCAGATAGATGATTGAGGATAGATAGAGAATAGGTATCAGCTGACTTAGCAGTTGGGGGAGGGAGGGTTCCAAATGATTTGGGGACCCCCAAAAAAAGCCTCTGGCACTCTGCCTGAATTTAAAGCACAAATCACATTTCAACACATTTTAGGGGGTGTTTGAGGTAAAGCACTACTATGGAGCTGACAAAATACATTGTTAAGTGACTTCATGAGGTGAATATAGGGCCAGGAGAGCATGCTGGGGAGGTAAGTGAAGGCAAATATGTATGAAGGACAACAAAAATAATTACAAAAAAATCCAGCATGCATGAGGACAAAGGGGACATTCACAGCATATTACAATCATGGTAATTAGGGAATGAGGAAAGAAATACAATATATTATCAAACATTATATACAATAAAATGTGATATTAAAGGATAAAAATCTTACCTTAATATACTCCTTCTGCAGGACCTGTATGATGGCAGAACAGGTCTCTGGGATAATGATCCCCAGAGCCTGGGGAGAGATGCCTGTCGAGAACTTCAAGTCCTGCAGGCTTCTCCCCGTTGCCAAGTACCGCAGGGTGGTGACAAGCCTCTGCTCTGGAGTGATGGCTTGCCTCATGCAGGTATCCTGCCTGCTAATATAGGGGGTCAGCAAAGCCAACAAACGGTGAAATACGAGGTCCGTCATCGTGAGAAAGTTCCTGAAATCATCAGGATTATTCTCACGTATCTCACGGAGCAAAGGCATATGACAGAACTGGTCACGCTGAAGCAACCAATTCTTGGTCCATGAACTCTCCCCCACCCTGTTCATGGACTGGACTTGTGTCAAGGTCAGGACCCCAACACCAAGCCCCCGCACAGCACGAACTGTACGAGGAGTACGTATACGCAACATGGCTAGAAAACGGTTGGCTGCTCAGAATGGAGTAACAGAACGCACTGAAGAACAGCAAGGCCTGTGAAGAGCGACCTGAAAAACAGTAACGAACGAACAAGAACACAATGACAAATCAATGGTACTCGCTGCACGCACTGAAGAGCAGATACAAACCCACAAACACAAACTGAACAGCAGAAAACGATCTGAAAACCACGAGTCTGAAAAAGCGCGAATCGTCTCTCACCAAACTTTTACTAACACGAGATTAGCAAAAGGAGCCCAAAGGGTGCCGTGCTTGGTTCTGAACTGGCCTTTTCTAGTCTCGTCGTACGTGGTGTACGTCACCGCATTCTTGGCGATCGGAAATTCCGACAACTTTGTGCGACCGTGTGTATGCAAAACAAGTTTGAGCCAACATCTGTCGGAAAAAATCATAGGATTTTGTTGTCGGAATGTCCAATCAATGTCCGACCGTGTGTACGGGGCATTAGTCTGGTATTGGTGAAACTACAGGTAAAAAGGTAATGGAAACAGCCCGCTTTAAATGAGCAGCTCGTGAGTTATTGCTACACATACATACAACAAAATGTTTCCGGATACTCTCTTTACAGCAGCAATAAAACATTTCTCAACAAAACCACACATACATACTACTAGCACATGCCCACATATCTATTTAAATATATCAAAATATAAACTTTTATTTTAAAAGTAAAAAATAAAAAAAAATTTTTTTTTTTTTTTTTTTTTTTAGAATTCCACATAAAATTCCTAAAACCCTGTACCTGATGGGGTTATGAACCATACAGCCCTAGGGAAAAAACTATGCTTTAAGCGATTGGTGTGTGTTTTAAGTGTCCTATATCTTTTCCCAGATGGCAGTGGGACAAACACACTGTAACCTGGGTGGGTTGGATCAATACTAATACCTTTTGCACGCTCTTTTTATCGGCTGGCATGTGTCCAAATTCGGTAGCTCTGTTCCTATGATCCGCTGTGCTGTTTTTACCACGCGAGACAGGCACTTCTTATGCCGCGTACACACGGTCGGACTTTTCGTCTACAAAAGTCCAACGGACGCTGACGGACTAAAGCTGGCTGGTAATCCGATCGTGTGTGGGCTTCTCCGGACTTTCAACGGACTTTTTCAGCCTCAAATCCGACGGACTTTAGATTTGAAACATGCTTCAAATCTTTCCGACGGACTCGAGTCCGGTCGAAAAATCCGCTCGTCTGTATGCTAGTCTGACGGACAAAAACCCACGCTAGGGCAGCTATTGGCTACTGGCTATCAACTTCCTTATTTTAGTCCGGTGTACGTCATCACGTAAGAATTCGACGGACTTTTGTGTGATCGTGTGTAGGCAAGTCTGTTCGTTAGAAAGTCCGCCGCAAGTCCGTCGAAAGTCCGTCGAAAGTCTGTCAGACAGGCTGTCGGACTTTTGTAGCTGAAAAGTCCGACCGTGTGTACGCCCCATTATACTCTGCCCTGCAGCTAGCATACCACACTACAGCACAGTAGAGAAGAATACTCTCAATGGTACAATGATAGAAATTGACCAAAAGCCTTAAGGGCAATCCAGCCTGCTTCAGTCTCCGATGGAAAAACAATCTCTGCTTCGCTTTTTTCACTAGAAAAAAAGTATTTTGAGACCATGACAACTCCCTTGTAATATACACTCCCAAAAATTTAATAGTGTGCACCCTTTCCACCTCTTCATCACCTATATAAACCAGGCCATGATTGATCTTCCTTGATCTCCTATAATCCACTATTATTTCTTTAGTTTTTGCCGTATTGAGTATTAAATCATTTTCTCTACACCACTCAAGCAAATGTTGAATTTCCTGCCTATAAGCTGTCTCATCATTATCTTGTATGAGTCCCACTAACATCAGCAAACTTCACTATAGTGTTAGAAGCATGTATGAGAGTACAGTCGTGCGTGAACAATGTAAACAAGGACGGACTTAACACACATCCCTGTGGTACCCCTGTATTCAAAATAATAGTGTTAGACATCTGATCTCCTATTCTCACCATTTGTGGCCTGTTTGTTAGAAAATCCATAATCCATAAGTGCAGCAATGGATATAGGCCCAAAGCTTTTAACTGAAGGAATAATTGAAGTAGATGGACAAGTCTTTTCTTGGCTTTTTAGTCAGGCCATTCATTTAAAAATCTTTGCATAAAATTTTATGTGCATTTAACAAATCTTATGCATATTTTTTACCTGTAAAAACATCCCTTTTGTAAAAATACAAAAGCCATGTAATTGATGCTGGGCACCTCTAATGTTGAATGTGATGTCTGCAGCCCAAGCAGACTTATGCCCCATACACACAGTCGGATTTTCCGATGGAAAATGTCCGATCGGAGCGTGTTGTCGGACATTCCGACCGTGTGTGGGCTCCATCGGACATTTTCCATCGGATTTTCCAACACACAAAGTTTGAGAGCAGGCTATAAAATTTTCCGACAACAAAATCCGATCGCGTCAATTCCGACCGTGTGTGGCCTGTTCCGACGCACAAAGTGCCACGCATGCTCAGAAGAAATTCCGAGACGGAACAGCTCGGTCTGGTAAACGTAGCATTCGCAATGGATACAGTACTTTCGTCACGCTGCAATGTTAAAAATGGTTTAATACAGCGCACTCTCTTTTTCTTTATAATGTGAGAAGAATGAAGTCGTTTTGCTGCTCATATTCACACAGACTTCTCACAAACTTATTTCTTTACTATTTAATCGGGATTCCCTCAATATATTTTGATTTGTCACATCTGACAACATTATTTTTGTGTTGGATTTTTTTTTTTTTTTGGTTTTAAGGCAGATTATTTTTTTTGTTTTTTGTTTTTTTCAAGGCTGATCTTTGTTTTATTGTATTTTTATTTTTACTCCAGAATATTTTTGTGTGTGTTTTGTGTGTCAAGTTACCACAACACCATTGATATGTTGTTCTATTTAATCTGTAGGAGATTGTTTGGTGTTGTTGTCTCTTGTTAATTTCACATTGTACTTTCGAAATGTACCTGAATCTTCACCAACAAACTGTCCTTTTTGGATGAAAACACACATAGGAGAGTATAATTTTCCCCAAAAATTAATTTATTAAGGGCTCACAACTAAACAAAGAGGGAGGCAATGCTGGAGAAACAGCAGAAATGGGTGAAGCCTTGGACCCCCAGGGCACACATCAACTATTTTCAAGCAAAATTGGTGGCCTGAGGAGTCCTTATCTAAGGGAGTGCAGTCTTGTCCAGAAGACCCAGAGATCTGGAAAGCAGCAGATGACATCTGTGTCCCCAGGCTGTGGTTATACAAGAGACTGCAGCTTTTGTCAGACCAGACTGAACCCAGGGCCATCACTCTCTGGTCTTTCTTCCACGCTTCCTTCCACGCTGTGGCTCTGGTGTTCGCCACTCACCCCCTTAGTTAGGACTTTATAAATAAGTTGCTCACACATGAGGCGTTGACCCTCCTGCATGCCCTGCAGTTTTGTGGCAGCCATGCAGGCAAAGGCCTCTTCAGGATTGGGTAAGGCTCTGAGGGATGCAGAAGCCTCCTGAATAAGCCTGAGTGCAGAATCCTGAACGTGACTCCCCTTCCTGGGTCTTTTGTATGGAAGGCGAAGGGGAGGAACCTGTGATTCGGTCAGGCTGCGACTGGTCCCAGGCTTCTCCTGGCTGACACTTAGCCCCGCCTCCTCCTGGCTGCCACTAACCCCCGCCTCCTCCTGGCTGCCACATTCCACAGTATCCTCCTGGCTGAGGTCTTCCTGTGTATGAAAAAGGGACATAGTTTTAGTTTTTTAGTCATCATTCACACACAATTTTCACCTCCTGACTGTTGCAAATTGAATGTTAACAAATATAACAGACTATCATTCTGAGCCCAGCATTTTTCATTCTTGTCCCAATTTTGGGTGCCCACTACTGTCTTTTGATATGTAAAACACTTTTTTCAATCAGCAATTAGTGATCAATAATAACATCTAGTAAAGATCATTTCTTTATTGACAAGAAATCTGTAGAAGAATGCTATACCTGGCTCCAGCTGGGCTCCTCCACTTATTCCTGGCTGGAAGGCCCAGGTTGGACATCAGAAGCCTCAGCTGGGGTGGAAGGAAAAGTGGAGAGGGATTCCCTGACTTCAGTGTGGTCTGACAGAAATCGCAGTCTCTCATAGTACCACAGCCTGGGGACATAAATGTCATCTGCTGCAGCTTCGGACTTCTGGGAATCCGTGACCTTCTTGCGCTCCCTAAGATAAGTGCTCCTCAGGCCACCAATTTTGGCTTTTAAATAGGGGATGGTTGCTGTGGGGACCACCAGCGTCACCAACTCCAGTAGTTTCTCCAGCGCTGCCTGCCTCTTTTGGGGGAAGGAAGTTGTGGTCATTGAAGCCATCCATTTTCTCTGCAAGACACAACACAAGACAAACCCTAAGGTCAGGCCAAACTCCCCTAATCTTGTTACAATATAGGCTTCAATTTAGCAGTATAGGCCCAAGTTTAGATCTTACCTTCGTTATCACGTTCGGCGCCTCCGATACTCCTTCCTCCGCTCACAGATCGTACGTAATACGCATGCGTGTTACGCTTTATACACACTGCGCATTCGTGTAACTCCGCCCGCCCCTGACGTTCTCTCTAGTCTATTCCCCACCCCTTTTCGTTCTGCGCAGTGGGGGAAGAGCACATGGCGGATACACAGCAGGTGCGTGCTAATTACAGGAACGAGGAGGAGGAGGAGGAAAGCCCAGATCCGGACACGTCCCGATCCAGAAGGAGATTTAAGGCCTCAAATATGTCCTTTGGGGAGATGTTGGAGATGGTGGACATCCTGAAGAAGGCCGACTATGATGGAAAGTATGGACCTTACCCCAACCCCAATGTTCGAAAGGCCAAGATCATGGTGAAAGTGGTCAGGAGTCTGCACCGGAATTTCGGGGTACGGCAATCGGAAGATCAGCTCAGGAAACGGTGGTCGGACCTCAAATTACGAGAACATAAGCAGTACAGAAAGATCCGGAGAGTGCTGCAAAAAAGTAAGTAGTTGTGCTGTGTTCCTATTCTTTATGTTTATTACGTTCGTGCTGCTCCATGTGCTTTTCTTAAAAGTGTACATTTTAAAATGGCAGCTTTCATGTTCATGGGCACATTATTCGTTCGTATCAAACATTTTTCTTTCGGCCTATAAAACACCATTGTTTTGGCCATATGCATTTGGCCACATTTTTAACGCCCTACTTGTATGAAACTAATTTGGTTGTGTAGATGGCTTTGTTACTAGAATGAAATACAAACTAGATTCTGTGTAAGGAGAGGACACTGAACAGCTGTTTTCACATCTGGACACTGGAGCACTAGTGTGGGACACCAGAACACCATTTTTATTAGGGGGGGCACACAGGTGCTCCAGTGTATACTATAGGGGGGTCTCCATCTGTGAAGCTTGTACTAAACAGGTAAAGTATTGCAGCTTGACAAAGGACACTGAAAATGCTACATTTTGGAACTCTGCCAAAATTGACAATTGTACCCCACTTCCAAGCAATGTTTCCTATTTATAGTTCTGCCATCAAATATCTGTGTGCTAAGTATAGCATTTTTGTTTTACATAGGGGAGAAAAGACTCGGAGGACACCCCTCATCCGAGGAGACCACAGACCCCCCACCTCTGGAAGAAGGGGAAATCCCCCCAACCCAAGAAGAGCAGGAGGAAGAAGATGTGGCGGAACTAGTCACCACAACAGGTGAGTGTCTGCGACCACAGGTTCAGGTAAGAGATGGATGCCGACATATTTTTGATACCTGTTTTTGTTTGGTTTCTCTCTTTTTAGGTGATCGTGATGTTGTGGATCCAGATCCTTTCACATCAGAAAGTGCCCAGATCCTGATCGGGGAGATCATGGGGTGTAATTTAGAATTGGAAAACCTCAAGAAAAACATCAATGATGTTATTCAAAAAAATAAAAACTTCATTGATGTTTTGGGGCGAGTTTAAAACCCCTCCAAATCACTTTCTTCTTTTGTGTGCTACAATGTTCAAAATGTTTTGGCGATTTTTAGAAAAGCCAAATTTGGAGGATGCACACAGTGTGCCAACATGTGCTATCTGCCATCACGGGAGATCAATGTAGGCATTTTGGGGGTGCAACCCCTTCCTCAATAATAAAGTAGCTGAGAGGAAGGGGTTTCTCCCCCAAAACACATCCCTTGATCCCCCGTGATGGCAGCTAGCACATGTTGACATTGGCAAATTTGTGTGCATCTTCCAAATTTGGCTTTTCCTGGGGTGACTTCACCCCATCTGAACGCAATATCAAACACAGTTCCTAAATACGGTACTCATGTCTGATATTGCCTTCAAGTCCTACCAAATGTGAACTTTGTAAGTTCAAGATTTGTGTCTTTCTTGTTGGTTTTACACATGCCTGTTTTATCTTAAATGGACATTTCTATTTTTGATAATGCCACCCCAAAAATTGTTATACAACAAACATGTTGGTTTGTTTTAAAAACCTTTTCTAAATGCACATGTGATTGTGCGGGTATTAAAGAGATTGTTAATCAAGAATGTGTGGATTATTGTCTCAACGTTAGAACACTTTTGTGGTGATGTAATTGTTGCTTTCTGTGAAAATGGGGGTTATTTCCTAAGGGCAAATCCTCTTTGCACTACAAGTGCAGTTTCAGTGCATTTTCAAGTGCACTTGTAGTGCAAAGTGTCTTTGTCTTTAGTAAATAACACCCAACAGTGCTTTGTATAAGGTTACACAATCACGCCATTTTCAGGACTCGCCACATTTCTGTCAGGGTCAGCTAAAACAAACACAAGCAGTAAATGTCACCAAAGATTTGCTTTTTTTTGGATTTTATTTGATAAAGGCTTCACAAATTGTCTGGCATATTGATGGCCCCCCTACCCGCAAAGAACTCAAGGTATCTTAACCGGACATCACAGGCACTCAGGGAGGGCAAGCCAGGACGGCCACTTTCAAGCACCATCAGGGTTGTTTCATTTAGCATTCCGGCCTCAGGCCCGACTGAGCCAGCATAGTTGGCAGAATGTTGGCGTAAAAAGTTATGTAGAATACAGCACGCCAGGATTATATGATTAAGTTTATACTCCGCCATATGGATGGGTGTCAGAAATAGGCGGAACCGGCTGGCCATGATTCCAAATGTGTTCTCCACCACTCTTCTGGCTCTGGCCAGCCGGTAATTGAAAACCCTCTGTTCCGGGGTGAGGGTCCTCATCGGGAATGGCTGCATAAGATGGTCCCAAAGCGCAAATGCTTCATCCGCAATGAAGACGAATGGGAGTCCTTCCACATTCTCTTCTGGAGGTGGCAAGTCCAAGCTGCCATTCTGGAGACGCCTGTAAAACTCCGTCTGGGCGATGACTCCACCATCGGACATCTGGCCATTCTTCCCCACGTCCACATACAGGAAGTCGTAATTAGCCGACACCACCGTCAACATCACAATACTATTGAACCCCTTGTAATTATAATAGTACGACCCCGAGTTGGGTGGTGGGATGATGTGGACGCGTTTCCCATTGATTGCCCCTCCGCAGTTAGGAAAGTCCCACCGCTGGGCAAAGTGGGAGGCCACAGTCTGCCATTCCTGTGGCGTGGAAGGAAACTGTTGAGGAAAACAAAAAAAACTTAGTATTTTTGCACATAAACATGGAAAGCAGATTAGACACAAACATTCTTGGCCAACATCCAGATAACATTTATTAAAGGGAATTTTACAACACCAAAGTATAAGGTACACCTATCATATTCCCCCCCCTCTCATGGGCCATTTCTAACATTATAGGGGGGGGTTTTGGACAGGTAACCCTCTTCACTTCATTGAGAGATGAATTCCTAAATACAGGGTATTACTTGGCACAGCCCCTCCTTAGTTACACTATTGGCAGCCCACTGGACAGGTGAGAAGTGTCAGAATACAAAGATATAAATACACACTGTACACATTTGAGCACATTTGGACATTCTGCTATTACCTATCAAGATAATAATAGGATACAAAAACTTTCAACAGTACCATTTGAAAGTATACAGGCAGGCCCTTGCACTACATGCTTTGGGGAATTCATCCATAAATCTGACCACAAAAGAGGTGGGTATAGTGTGTATGACTTAGCAGTTGGGGGAGGGTTAATAAAAATGATTTGGGGACACTACAAAAATAAGCCTCTAGGACTCTGCGTGAATTTAAAGCACAAATCAGATTTCTAAACATTTTAGGGGGTATTTAGGGTAAAGCACTACTATGGAGCTGATAAAATACATTGTTAAGTGACTACATGAGGTGAATATAGGGGCAGGAGAACATGCTAGGGAGGTTAGTGAAGGCAAATATGTATGAAGGACTAAAAAAATAATTACATAAAAATCCAGCATGCATGAGAACAAAGGGGACATTCACAGCATATTACAATCATGGTAATTAGGGAATGAGGAAAGAAATAAAATATATTTTCAAACATTAAATACAATAAAATGTGATATAAAAGGATACAAATCTTACCTTCATATACTCCTTCTGCAGGACCTGGATGATGGCAGAACAGGTCTCTGGGATAATGATCCCCAGAGCCTGGGGGGAGATGCCTGTCGAGAACTTGAGGTCCTGCAGGCTTCTCCCTGTCGCTAAGTACCACAGGGTAGTGACGAGCCTCTGCTCCGGAGTGATGGCTTGCCTCATGCAGGTATCCTGCCTGCTGATATAGGGGGTGAGCGAAGCCAATAAATGGTGAAATACGGGGTCCGTCATCCTGAGAAAGTTCCTGAAATCATCAGGATTATTCTCACGGATCTCACGGAGCAAAGGCATATGAGAGAACTGGTCACGCTGAAGCAACCAATTCTTGGTCCATGAACTCCTCCCCACCCTGTTCATGGACTGGACTTGTGTCAAGGTCAGGACCCCAACACCAAGCCCCCGTACAGCACGAACTCTAGGAGGAGTACGTATAGAAAATGGTCGGCTGCTCAGAACGAAGTAACAGAACACACTGAAGAACAGCAAGGCCTGTGAAGAGCGACCTGAAAAACAGTAATGAACGAACAAGAACACAATGACAAGTCAATGGTACTCGCTGCACGCACTGAAGAGCAGATACAAACCCACAAGCACAAACTGAACCGCAGAAAACGATCTGAAAGCCATGAGTCTGAAAAAGCGCGAATTGTCTCTCACCCAACTTTTACTAACACGAGATTAGCAAAAGGAGCCCAAAGGGTGCCGCGCTTGGTTCTGAACTGGCCTTTTCTAGTCTCGTCGTACGTAGTTGACGTCACCGCGTTGTTGGCGTTCGGAAATTCCGACAACTTTGTGCAACCGTGTGTACGCAAAACAAGTTTGAGCCAACATCCGTCGGAAAAAATCCTAGGATTTTGTAGTCGGAACATCTGATCAATGTCCGACCGTGTGTACGGGGCATTAGAGCTGTCACAAATGTGACACTATAATTTTCTCCTTTGCTTCTCCCCTAGCTAAAAAAGGTTATGTAGACGGGTAAAGAATAGAGTAAAATAGAGTAACAGAGTAAAATATCATCCCAGAAAGGGAAAGGGTTATGATGTGCAAGGGGGCTGACTGTGCTAGGGAATTTACTTTTCTAATATGTTTAAAAGAACATTGCAAATAAATAAAAAAAATATGAATAAACAAGTATAATGGATTTTTCTGTGCCTTTACCATTTTTGTAAGTTGGCAACAGGTTCTCGTTTATCTATTGTACTAAAACTTTACCACAACAAAAACTATAATCACATATTTTTTATGCAATTCATAACAGATAATTTATCATACAAAATACCAGCCCTGAAAAAATGTAAATTATTACAATGAACTAATCACTGAAACAAAATTTGTACAATGGAACCATCAGACCGAAAGAATGATACTAGCACTCCATGGATCTCCAAAATGGGTCCAAAGCTTTAATCAGCGATCAAATCATTATAGCAGAAGCAACCTTTCAGAGCCTCGTAGGACCCCTTCATCAGGCACGTGATCATCACATGCCTGATGAAAGGTTCCTGAGAGGCTCTGAAATATTGTTTCTTCTGTAACAATGTGGTTGTTGATTAACCACATCAATACAGTGCACTTACAACCCCTTCCTGCCCAGACCAATTTTCAGCTTTCAGCGCTCTCACACTTTGAATGACAATTACTCAGTCATGCAACATTGTACCCATATGAAATGTGCGTCCTTTTTTTCACACAAATAGAGATTTCTTTTGGCGGTATTTAATCACTAGTGGGTTTTTATTTTTTGTGCTAGAAATAAAAAAGTCTGTAAATTTTGTGAAAAAAATGCATTTTTGTTTGTTTCTGTCATTAAATTTTGCAAATCAGTCATTTTTCTTCATAAATTTTGGCCAAAATTTATATTGCTACATATCTTCGGTAAAAATAACCCAAATAAGTGTAAATTATTTGGTCTTTGTGAATGTTATAGAGTCTACAAACTATGGTGCCAATAACTGAAAATTGTTCACATCTGATCACACCTGATGTACTGAAGGCCTATCTCAATTTTTGAGACACTAACAAGTCAGCAAAGTACAAATACCCCCCAAATGACCTCTTTTTAGAAATAAAACATTCCAAGGTATTAAGTAAGTAGCATGGTGAGTTTTTTTAAGTTGTATTTTTTTCCCTCGATTCTTTGTAAATTAAGATTTTTTTTTTTTTTTTTACAAAATTGTCATATTAACAGGTTATTTCTCTCACAGAGCATATGCATACAACAAATTACACCCCAAAATACATTCTGCTACTCTTCCAGAGTATGGCGATACCACATGTGGGAGACTTTTACACAGCCTGGCCATGTACAAAGGCCCCACATTGAAGTAGCATCTTCAGGCATTCTACAAGCATAAATGACACATCTCATTTCTCAACCACCTATTACAATTTTGAAGGCCCTGGAGCACCAGGACAATGGAATTGCCCCCAAAATGACCCCATTTTGGAAAGCAAACACCCCAAATACCCCAATGAGTCTTTTGAACGGTTCATTTTTATTCCAGAAGTTTGAAATTGTGGAAAAAAAATGAAAACACATTTTTTTTACACAAAGTTGTCCATTTATCAGATATTTCCAACACATATCATGTACATAGCAAAGATGACACCCTAAAATACATCAATTAAACTTTTGAAGGCCCTGGAGCACCAGGACAATGCAATTGCCCCAAAATGACCCCATTTTGGAAAGCAAAGATGACACCCCAAAATACATTCTGCTACTCCTCCTGAGTATGGTGATACCACATGTGTGAGCCTTTTACACAGCCTGGCCATATACAGAGGCCCAACATCCAAGTAGCACCATCAGGCATTCTAGGAGCATAAATGACATATATAATTTCCTGGAAACCTATCATTTTTGTAAGCCCTTCATATTTCTAACACATAGCATGTACATACCAAGAATTACAATACAAAATAAATTCAATTGCGGAAAGGGTAAAAAAAAAGCATTACTTGTGCTTTTAGTAGTATCCACAGAGGAGAGCACTGGTCCAGGCAGCAGGCAGGGATGTGCTTAGCAACAGCAATAGTAATTATCCAGGCAGCAGGCAGGAATATTGTCTATAGTCAGCACAAGGATATTGTCAGCACAGCACAGTCCATAGAAATTGTCCAGGCAGAGACAGCCAGCACAGCCATAATATTGGTCCTGGTACACTGTTACCTGCAGACACTCATTGTACCGCTCTTCAGCCCTTCATAAACATACTGCCTCTTGCTACAACTAATTATTTGCATAGTCCAGATAGCGGTGTGGTCCAGTCATGCGGCAGGCAGAGGCATGATGGCAGTAAGTCAGCAGCAGGCTGAGGGCCACAATCAGGTAAGACCTGTGCACAGGGGCACAGGGGTAGAGGCTTCGACCCACCCAAATCTCTATGAAGCCTCCGGACTCCAGACCCTAATCCAGAAATTCTGAAACCCAGAGAAAACAAAAAAAATTGTTTTCTCCATCCGGAAAAACAATTCTGGAGCCCCTCACATATGGGTGACCCCTGTGTACTACAGTAGCAGGGCAACAGATCAGTCCAAGCGGTAGGCAAAAGCATAGTCCATAAAACAGGCCAGGGTCAGTTCACGTGCAAGCAGTCCAAGCGGTAGGTAGTAGCGTAGTTGATAAAACAGGCCAGGGTCAGTTCACGTGGAGGCAGTCCAAACGCTAGGCAGAGGCATAGTCACAAAACAGGCCAGGGTCAGTTCATGTGGAAGCAGTCCAAACGATAGGCAGAGGCATAGTCAAAAAACAGGCCAGGGTCAGTTCACGTGGAAGCAGTCCAAACGGTAGGCAGAGGCATAGTCAAAAAACAGGCCAGGGTCAGTTAATGTGGAAGGCAGTGGTTATTGGCATGGTTATTTGGGGAAGCATGGAAAATGGTCAGCACAGATGATGAAAATGGGGAAATGGTTAAAAATATGGGCTAATATTTTAGGGATGTATGATAAAGTTGGAAGCATTCACCAATGCAAAGGCCAGGTTGGGAGGGACACTGGGGACACTGGTAGCTGGTATCTTTTCGAAATCCTCTTTTGGTGCACATGCAACATTTTTTTTTGCCGTCTTCAGCCTGCTTCAGATGGTGGAATGTTGAAGGGGAGGTGGCGCTCATGAAGTCGGCAAACAGCCTCAGAGCGAAGGTCTTCTGGGGGGGTCTTTGGTGATAGATAAGGGATGTAACAACTTCTTCTATGAATTGTAGGAAGGGGGCAGGGCTTTCTGTGGATTTGGTGTAGTCTACGTAGGAATTATAAATGGCCAAATGGATGAGATAAATTGCTACCTTCTTGTACCAGAATCGGGACCTCCTTATCGACAAATAGGGCTGAATCATTTGATCATTGAAATCCACCCCCCCATGTAGAGATCATAATCTTCAATGGGACCTCGTCTTCTTTGAACCTCAATTGTAGTGCCGTCATGGATGGTGGACATCATGTGCACGTCCCTTTTATCCTTCCACCTCAAGACCAGCACATTGCATCTCAATGCTGCACTTTCCCCCCTTTGCAGCTTTTTGTTTGCTAGAGATTGTGGGAAGCCTTTCCTATTTTTTCTGGAGGTTCCGCAGGCCAGGGTTTTTTCAATGTACAGGTGTTTGAAAAGGGGCAGGCCAGTGTAGAAGCCCCATGTTTAGGGTGAGGCCCATAAACAATTTGAACTCCTTCAAATTCAGATCTCTCCACTCAAATGGATGGGCATAGGATGATTGGGGGTTGTTGGCAATATACTGCTAGGCATATAAATTTATCTGGTCCACAATGAATTGCAGCAAAGTGTCAGGCAAAAACAGATAAAAAAATCAATCTCTGTGAAATTTTGGGTGTTGGCCTGCACACCTGGCTATGCTGTGAAAGGGGGAATAATTGGTGATTCCGAGTCGGATAGCAGCCATGTTATGCAAGACCATCTGGCATATATGTAGAGGCTCTGGCTCTTGGGGGATGTGACAGTCCAGTAGTTGGGGGATTTGACCTTCCTGTGCTGGTACTCAGGCATGATGTGGCAGCACTGGTACTGGGTCTGGGCATTTCTTCCTGGGGTCTATCGCCTGCGGCAGCACTGGTACTGGGCATTTGTTCCCTGGGCCTATCGCTGGTGGCAGCACTGGTACTCGGCCTGGGAATTTGTTCTTGGGGCCTATTGCTGGCGGAAGCACTGGTACTGGGCCTTGGAATATAATCCTGGTTTCCAGAGTGCGTGCCCCTTTAGGAGGGACCCATTCTTCCCCTGAATCATTTGCAGATTCACTATTCGGTTCAAATGCCGAATTTGATTCGGAATCAGAATTGGAATCTGATGAGAACTCCCCGTTGCTCTCATGAGTCATGGAGAGGATCTGGAATGCCTCCTCACTGGTGTATAATCTTTTGGACATGACTCTGATGGCTGTGTGACAGGTGGCAGGTGACGGTCACTGATGGGCTGTGAGATGGGTGGTAGGTGACGTTCACTGGTAGGTGATGACGGTGTGACATGCAATGGTCACTGATGGGTGACAGGCCACGGATGGTGATGGGTGATGGTCACTGATGGGTGATGGTCACAGACGGGTGACAGGCCACGGTCACTGATGGGTGATGGGTGCACCGCTGGCAGTCACTGATGGGTGACGGGTAATGGCTGACTTCACTGATGGGTAATCGCTGACGTCACTGATGTGTGACGGGTGATGGCTGATGGTCACTGATGGGTGACTGGTGATGGGTGACGGCTGACATCACTGATGGGTGACGGGTAATGGCTGACATCACTGATGTGTGACGGGTGATGGCTGATGGTCACTGATGGGTGACTGGTGATGGCTGATGGATGACGGCTGACGTCACTGATGGGTGACGGATAATGGCTGACGGTCACTGATGTGTGACAGGTAATGGCTGATGTCAATGATGGGTGATGGGTGATGGCTGATGGTCACTGATGGGTGATGGTCAATGATGGCTGATGGGTGACAGCTGACGGTCACTGATGGGTGACGGGTAATGGCTGATGTCACTGATGTGTGACGGGTGATGGCTGATGGTCACTGATGGGTGACGGGTGATGGCTGACAGTCGATGGCTGACAGTCACTGATGGGTGATGGCTGACATGTGCACCGCTGACGGTCACTGATGGGTGATGGGTAATGGCTGACGGTAACTGATGGGTGACGGGTAATGGCTGACGTCACTGATGGGTGACGGGTGATGGCTGATGGTCACTGATGGGTGATGGGTGATGGCTGACAGGTGACGGCTAATGGTCACTGATGGGTGACGGGTGATGGCTGACATGTGCACCGCTGACGGTCACTGATGGCAGTCTTATGTGACAAGTGCACTTTATGGGGTGACTGTGGTAACTGTTGGGTGACAGATGACAATGGGAGGGTGATGGGACAAGTGTTGTGCTTGGTGCAGTACAATACAGACACAGATCGGTAACTCACTGCTCCTGGCTCTTCTCTCCTCACACTGGAAACGGTGTGTGAGGAGGGAAGAGCTGGTAACAGGTAGTTACTGCTCTGTGTTTACATTTAGTGATCGGCTGTGAAAGGATCACAGCTGATCACAGTGGCTGTTTACAATCGTTGGTGACAAGCAGTGTTCCTGGGAACACGCTGCCACTGATGTGCACACACGGCGCGCTCCCGATTGCGCACATGCGCTGTGCACAATGGGGGCGGTACCATCTGTCATGTGGTAAACAGCCATGCCCAATGGCTGTTTACCCCCCTCGGTGGCGAGCTGTGTCTCCGTGACACGCCACCATCGAGGGTACAGGGATGCATGCACACGATCACGTGCATTCCCTGTTTAAAGGGCAGGGCGTCATATGACGCCCTCCAAGAACGAGAGCTGTGCTGCCTACCCGTCATATGATGGACGTTAAAAGCTTTGGACCCATTTTGGAGATCCGTGGTGTGCTGGTAACAATGTTTCGCTCTTACATGTATTTACACAAATTGGGTTGATTTACTAAAACACAAGAGTGCAAAATCTGGTGCAGCTGTGCATGGTAGCCAATCAGCTTCTAACTTCAAATGGTTCAGTTAAAGTGGTTGTTAAGCCACTTGTTTATGTTTATACAATCCCCTCTATTTAATAACAATATGTACCCCAGTGTCTGTGCTAGATGAAAAAAATGCTAATTTCTACCTTATTTTACAGCGCCTCCCAGTGCTCACATGACTGCTCGGCTCTCTCCTCTCCCGGGCTGACATCTACAGTGGGAGGGGCTGAGAACTCCCGCTGATGTCAGCCTGGAGGAGGGGAGGAGAGGAAGAGAGGGCCAAGGGGAGAGGAGAGGAGGACAGAGCAGGGCTGTGGATGAAGGAGGCCTGTAAACTGACCACAGTGTCAGGGCTCAGCAGCCATGATAAACAGTGGTTAGTTTACAGGTAGGAGAGCAGAACGAGCCAGGATCAGCTAAGTGTTTTATATGATACAGGGAGCCAAATTACACAGCACAAGCACTGTGCTGTTATTCATGCTTTAAGGAAACGGGATCTGTTTCTTTTTTTTTTAGGGTAACAAACGCTTTAAGCTTTGACAAAATAAAAAACTGGAGGCTGATTGGTTTCTATGTAGAGCTGCACCAGATTTTAGACTCTCCAGTTTTAGTAAATCAACTGGAAATGTGCAGAATGGAAACATTTGTTTAGTTTCATCACAGATAGATTTGTAATGTTACTAGTTTTGTTGATTCATTCCCAAATTCATTTAATTTAGATTAATTTAGCTTTGTTTATTCATTTTCTAATACAATCCAAATTTCCATAACGATTCAAGTTTGGATTGGTTGAAAAATTATCTACCAATTCAAATTCTGTGAAGAATTACTTGTTTGTTTAGGCCGGGAAGCTGACAGCTGAAACGTAAACAAAATAATGCTGGCAATGAAAAATTCAGAAAAAAAAGTGAGAACCCCCCGCAATCCATAACAGGCCCTTCAGGTCTGGTATGGATTTTAAGGGAAACCCAATGGCAAAATGTAAAAAAAAAAAACGGTATGGGATCCCCCCAAAATCCATACCAGACCCTTATCTGAGCCTGCAGCCTGGCAAGCCAGGAAAAGGTAGGGAAAAGCAAGCGACCCCCCCCCCGAACCATACCAGGCAACATGCCCTGAATAAGAAACTCTTCCCCACAACCCTGACAGAATCAAGGGGCCCCAAGAACCCACCTCCCCATGTGAATGAGTAGGGGTACGCAGTACCCCTACTCATTCACCAAAAAAGTGTAAAAAGTAAACAAAGACACAACACGAGTTTTTGACAAGTGCTTAGTTATTTTAAGAATTGTCAGACAGCAGAGCTGACAGATGGCGGGAGCCTTCAATGAGACTGGAGGGGGGTTTTTTCGGGTCCGGCAGTGCATTGAGCATCGTGATTGATGATAGTTCTACACCGGGGCACATTTTTTTTACATAAAGGACTTGTCAAAAATGTGTGTTGTGTCTTTACTCACTTATACAATTTTTGGGTGAATGGGTAGGGGTACTATGTACCCCATACTCATTCACATAGGAGGGAAATCCGATAAGCCCCCTGCCTGCAGACTCCACAACCCAAGACCAAGGTTCTGCGGAGCCCCTACACCCCAAAGCGCCCCCCCACATGTTGAGGGCATGTGGCCTGGTATGGTTTGGGAGGGCAGGCACTAGCTGATCTCCCCACTTTCCTGGCCCACCAGGCTGCATGCTCGGATAAAGGTCTGGTATAGACAATAGGAGGACCCTACGCAATTTTGTCTTCATTTTTCATTGCCAGCACTTTATTTACATTGCAGCTGTTAGTGGGGAAGCCTGCTCACAGGTGATGAGTCATCAGTTGTCAAGGACGCGGCGGCCAGCTTCCTGGCCCACTCTTTAAAGATGTTGTAAACCTCTGAAAAAAATCCCTCCCCCCAAAAAAACCCTGCAAGACAAAGGTATAATGAGCTAGTATGTATCGCATACTAGCTTATTATGAAATACTTACTTTAAAATGAAGCTGTTACAGCAGACCCCGCGCACCGCTGTCACTACCAACATCTTTCCCAGAGCTTCTTCCGGGTTCGCGGGCTCCGGTGCTGTGATTGACCGGAGCCGCGATGACGGCACAGGCTTGGAAGGAACGGGCCTTTCCTTTAGAGTGCATGCACCAGTGATGTCACTGGCTGCATGCACTGAAAATATCTCCTAAAATGTACAGGTTTAGGAGATATTTTCAATACCTATAGGTAAGCCTTATTATAGGCTTTCCTACAGGTAGAAGTTTGCAGAGGAAGTTTACTTCCTCTTTAACGACCAGCTATTCTTGAGACAGAATTGGAATCGGTCGATCATTTTTCAACCGATCCAAATTCAAATTGTTTTGAAAATGTGGAATTAATTGGAAACTAATATACAAAACGAAATGAAACAAATTTCAATAAAATTTGTTACTATTTCATTCGGAGATCCAGATATATTCGGACCGAAAAAATTGCACATCTAAAATCAACCCCACTGTGTCACATTGCACTGAAAAGAGTGGAGAATGTTCTACTTTCTTCAGAGCAAAGCAGCATACATTGGTGCAACACGCTAGTATGAACTGCTTCCCTTGAAATACATTGCTTTTCCAAAGTATATGTACTAGCATACATTGATTAACGCATGTCAGTGCATCTGGTGTGAATGGACTCTTAAAGTGGTTGTTAAGGCATTCTAACCTGTATACACAATCAGCACTGCCTCCTATTGTAGTATCCCCCTCTGTGTTTGATTTATAAAAATAGATGCTGCAAATACCTAATTTCACTGCCGAGATTGCGATCACATGACCAGTCAGATTTCTCCTTTCCTCCTCTGAGAGATACAGCGGGCAGGGCTGAAATTCCTCTGCTGATGTCAGTCTGGAGGGGAGGAGGAGAGGTGGAGAGAGCTGGCTGGCCATATGCAATCTTGGCTCTTAAATGAGCTATTTACAGCATTTATATTTATAAATCATTCAGAGAGGGGACACTGCAATAGGAGGCAGTGCTGATGGTGTACACAGGTTAGAGTTTTAAAAGCAGCAGGAGGAGGAGGCAGCTCATACACAGACAGAGAGGGGAGGGGGGAGGAGGACACAGGAGCAGAGAGGAGCGCAGATAGGCTGCTGATAACAGAGGCACGTCAACTGATCACAGTGTCTGGTCTCACCGTGGTCAGTTTACAGAGAGGTGGGGAAAAACTGGCAGAATCAGCCAGGTTTTTTAGGTGTTACAGGGGGCCAAATGACACAGGACAAGCACTGTGTCATATAACATGCTTTAAAGGAACAGGATCCATTTTTTGGGGGGGGTTGACAAATGCTTTAATGTGACTAACTACTATTAGATATACCAAGACTTAGATAAATGAAAACCTTTATAGATATATCTAATCAATCTTTTTCTCCAACATTTGTCATACTCAGTACACCAAAATCCCCTTCAAAACGCTGCAGTTTTCAGATTTTACACTTGTTGAAATTATATTAAAACACTCTCCTTCTTGAAAGGCAGGATTTTATAAAACATGACATTTTTAAGACCAAGCCTTTTCCAGCACTTTTTGTTTAGTAACAGTTGATATTTTTTGTTGGAAATTTTCTTAGAACCCCCAAACATTATATATTTTTTAACGCAGAGGCCCTAGAGAATAAATTGTTGTTGTTGCAATTTTTATGTCACACGGCTTTTTTGGGGGAAAAAATTTTTTTTTGAATTTTAAAGTAAAAAAAACATAATACATAACCCGTTTTTTGTTAAAATATAAAAGTTGATGTTATGTTGAGTAAATAAATACCAAACATTTCATGCTTTAAAATTGTGCACCCCCGTGCAACAGTGACAAATGGTGTAAGTTTTACTATCCATGGGCAATGCTTTAAAAGCCTTTACAGGTTACCCCTTTAGATTTTAAGACTTCCCTATGGCTTTACCTGTGCGTCAGAGGGGGGCGGGGTCACCGAGTGGCCCCACCCTCCATTATATAAGAACTGTCACCTCAACAGAAGCGTCACACAGCAGAAGACTCCCACTGAGGCGGATTGTGTGGAGGACGAAGCGGAGAAGAAGCCGGAGGAAGATGCCTGATGAGAAGACTGGAGGAAGCAGCAGAGGAAGAAGCGGGAGTGGCTTCCTTTCCTGCAGCCTGCCAGGTTGCGTGCTCGGATAAGGGTCTGGTATGGATTTTTGGGGGGGACCCCACGCCATTTTTTTTTAAAAAATTGGTGTGGGGTTCCCCTTAATATCCATACCAGACCTGAAGGGCCTGCTATAGAATTTAGGGGGACCCCCACGCATTTTTTTTTTTAATTTTGGTTCGTGGGAAATTCCATGCCGTTTTTATCAATGAACTTTTATGTGTATTGCCGGACCGACAATCCATTATAGCTGGCGCTAGCAATAGTAGTTTTACATTACTTTTTTCCTTTAGAAATGTCATTTTGCACTCGGACTGTTCTAAACATGGGAAACATGCGCCACTTTACAGGCATACTATAGACACCGCCCAGGTACGAAATTTAAAAGAATATTACACTTTTATTGTTTCACTTTAAGCATTATTAAAATCACTACTCCCCGAAAAAATGGCCATTTTTAAAACTTTTTTTTGCATTGATACATGTCCCCTGGGGCAGGACCCAGGTCCCCAAACACTTTTTATGACAATACCATGCATATAAGCCTTTAAAATTAGCACTTTTGATTTTTCATGTTCGTGTCCCATAGACTTTAACGGTGTTCATGTGTTCAAACAAAGTTTTTGCCTGTTCGCATGTTCTGGATGAGAAACGAACGAGGGGGGGGGGGTTGTTCAGCTCATCCCTACTCCCTGCTGTGTGTAAGGTTTTTCTTTAATTGGTGCTGGGGGCGTGGTGTGCAGAGAGGTGAGTTGTATCCATGAGATCTGATATGGGTGTACGTTTATCAAACAGAGAAGAGCCGAGATCCCGATGATCACAGCTGATCTCTCAGGTGTGCCAGTTTATGAAGCTGAGATGAGCAGTGGAGAACATGTTTTTCACTTCTTATCACAGGACACACTCTTCTGTCATTAAATTTTATACAGATGACCAGTTTATGAAGGTGAGATCTGAAGATCTCACTGGCCATCTCTGTCCTCTGAATCTGGCCTTCCCAGATTCTCCAGCTCAGAGGTGGAGAACATGGGTGAGAAGCTGCTGTGATGTGTGGAAGGAGGCTTCTTTCTTCCTAATATCAGCAATTGCAAGCTTAAAGATTGATATAAATAATAACTATATGTTTATGTGTGTATATATAGGTTTTTTATATATAGTATATATATATATATATACACAAGCAGCCTTTGTTTAAGGTGAGCTGCTAGAGCACACTCCTGGTGGATGCCTGGATGGTGGGAACAATTGTGTTTACAACTTTCAAGAACTGTTTTTTGAGCATGTGATCTTCACATCTCATTACTTTTTGATGCACATGCACTTTATTATTTGGGACTTATTTTATTGTTTTTTTATGTAAAATCAGATGAATATATGCCTTTGATTCGAGCACTTTTATCAATGTTTCACTTATTATTGTATTTTTTTGTTCTTCTATTAAATTAGGGATAGTCATTTATACATATTTGTCTTTTTGTTGTTTAGCTTCTTGAATTAGTGCACTTTATCACTGTTTCACATAGCATTGCATATTACTGCAATTTTTGTTTTTTTTGGAGGGGGGGGTTGTATCATTTTTATTGTTTTTAAGAATGTTTTTCATATTATAAATGTTCTTTTTTTGTTTTGTTAAATGTTCACCCTAATAAAAAAAAATAACTACGATGTTATCCAGAAGCATTTGACAGCTAGGATCCAGAGTTATTTAGAGTCATGTAATAAAGTTTTGGAACCTTGGGATTAAAGACATCACTTAGACTTAACAGGCACTACTAGTTTCTGGATGCCCAAGTAAACTGTGAAAAATACATAGTTACATAGTTACATAGTTACATAGTAGGTGAGGTTGAAAAAAGACACAAGTCCATCAAGTCCAACCTATGTGTGTGATTATGTGTCAGTATTACATTACATATCCCTGTATATTGCGGTCATTCAGGTGATTATCTAATAGTTTCTTGAAGCTATCAATGCTCCCCGCTGAGACCACCGCCTGTGGAAGGGAATTCCACATCCTTGCCGCTCTTACAGTAAAGAACCCTCTACGTAGTTTAAGGTTAAACCTCTTTTCCTCTAATTGCAATGAGTGGCCACGAGTCTTATTAAACTCTCTTCTGCGAAAAAGTTTTATCCCTATTGTGGGGTCAGCAGTACAGTATTTGTAAATTGAAATCATATCCCCTCTCAAGCGTCTCTTCTCCAGAGAGAATAAGTTCAGTGCTCGCAACCTTTCCTCATAACTAAGATCCTCCAGACCCTTTATTAGCTTTGTTGCCCTTCTTTGTACTCGCTCCATTTCCAGTACGTCCCTCCTGAGGACTGGTGCCCAGAACTGGACAGCATACTCCAGGTGCGGGCGGACCAGAGTCTTGTAGAGTGGGAGAATTATCGTTTTATCTCTGCAGTTGATCCCCCTTTTAATGCATGCCAATATTCTGTTTGCTTTATTAGCAGCAGCTTGGCATTGCATGCCGTTGCTGAGCCTATCATCCACTAGGACCCCCAAGTCCTTTTCCATCCTAGATTCCCCCAGAGGTTCTCCCCCCAGTGTATAGATTGCATTCATATTTTTGACACCCATACCTAGATGAAATGCATGAGAGAACAGTTTTGTTTGCCAAAGTATTTGTATTTCTGCCTGTTCGGGCCTGATAATTACAGTTTTATTACACAGCACAGCCTTATCAGTCTATCAGGATGAGAGACCACATTTTTCTTTGCTGCAGTTAAGTAACACCAAAAGTTTACTTTACCGCCCCATCCTGTGAATGGACAGTCCTAGATAGCAAGGATAACTTGCCACACATTTGTGGCAGAATTGAATTGTAAGTCTTGTGAACCTGCTGCACATCTTCCCTGGCAAGTTGTATACTTGCAGAGTACTTGAAGCACAAGTTCTAGTTGACACTTTTCCAATTTGTAGCAAATTTACGTGTCTCTAGCAAGAGCAACGTTGTAGTGGTAAGTCTATAGCAAGAGCCCCGCAAGTCTATAGCAAGAGCCCCACAAGTCTACAGCCAGAGTTATGCAAGTCTCCATTTTTGGCAAGAAAAAAGAAGCAAGCAGCGCAAATCTATAATCCCACAATCTGGTGATAGTGAACCCACTGCTATTAACCTAATCCCTTACTGTACACATGTGAAATACATTCAATCCAACAATCATATATAATGATAAAACCAGTGTCATTGCATAAAATAATTCATCTATCCTACAAAATTATTTGTTTCTATGAAACAAACAATTAAAGTGCAAATGCTGTTAAAAAAAAGTGCAAAAGAAATAATGGTGTGCTGACACAGTGAACAAAAAGTGCTTAGTGCAAGAAAATATTATTCATTAGTAAAGTGCATGCATCAAAAATTCATATGTGTTCGAAATATTGATGCATGCACGTTACTAATGAATAATATTTTCTTGCACTGAGCACTTTCTGTTCACTGTGTCAGCACACAGGTTTTTCTTTTGCACTTTTTTTAACAGTATTTGCACTTGGTTTGTTTCATAGAAACAAATAGTTTTTGTATCATAGATGAATTATTGTATGCAATGACACAGAGTTTATCATTATACATGATTGTTGGATTGAATGCATTTCACATGTGTACAGTAAGGGATTAGGTTAATAGCAGTGGGTTCCCTATCACCTGATTGTGGGATTATAGATTTGCGCTGCTTGCTTCTCTTTTCTTGCCAATTAAGTGGTGATCATATGTATGCACAGGGGGTGTGTCTGGGCACACCCTAATTACCCCAAGAGCATTAGCACTATCGCTCTGTGTCTAGGCAGGGAGATTGAAAATATCTCCCTCTGACCAGTTCACGGCAACCTTATTTAATCCCTCAATATTCCGTTAATATCTTTGGCACTAGTCTTTCTTGTTCGTCCATAAGTCCGTTTTTATCGGGTCTATTCACTAATAAATGAAGAGAGGTGAATTGTTCGAAAAATCTAAGCCAAAGTGGCTGAAGTAGAAAAAAAAAAAAAAAAAAAGCTCTCATTGAAATATTTTTGTTTCAATTTTTTTTATTGAAGTTTTCACAAAACATAGAAAAAACAGAGAAAAAAGCACACTTATGCCACATATACATGATCGAAAATGCCGTCAGCAAAACTCCGATGAGAGCCTTTTGTCAGAAAATGCGACCGTGTGTATGCTCCATCGGTCTTTTGCAGGCAGAATTCCAGCCAGCAAAAGATTGAGATCATGTTCTCTATTTTTCGGTCCGGAAAAGTTTCTATCCGAAAATGCACTCGTCTGTATGCAATTCGGACGTGCAAAAAATCACGCATGCTCGGAAACAATTTGACGCATGCTCGGAAGCATTGAACTTCATTTTCTCGGCTCGTCGTAGTGTTGTACATCACCACGTTTTTGACGGTCGAAAGTTCAGGGAACTTTTGTGTGACCATGTGTATGCAAGGCAAGCTTGAGCGGAATTCCGTCGGAAAAACCATCCAAGTTTTTTCTGACGTAAATTCCAATCATGTGTATGCGGCATTAGACATAAACTGCCTTACAGTGAGGCACAATAATGAGAGTTATTTGAATAGAAATGTATTATATAGTAAACAAGCAATCTGAGGTGAAAAGTATAGTTTATATTAATTGTGAATCATAGAGTAAGGAGTGTCGTCCCCCATGTCCAAACACCCCAACTGGGAGCAAGCTGTGTTTGGAAGGAGGACGACCCAGCCCACTTTTGCATTTCAGTGTTGCTCTATTGGTTCCAACAAGTTGTCTTTACAGATATACATTAGAAAGTAGTGTGGTCTTTTATTGCTGTTTATACATGAGCGTTATCAGATGATGTCTATTATTAGTCTAAGGTTACAAAAAGATAGATTTTTAACTGAATAACTAGGTTGAACAAGTAAAATACAAAGTATTAAATTTAATGTTCTTTGAGTAAGATAACATAGTTAATTAGTTATTTAGCTCTTATGTATGGTTGTGTACCATTCCACCCATTTCCTCCACATGTCATTAGCCCTTTGGTGATTGTTTTGTGTTAAGACGAATAACATCTCGTACGCTGCGTGGGTGTTACTTGTTAATATTACCTCTTGGAGCGATAGGGTTAAATGATCTCTCCAATGGCGCATCAACGTTAACATTGCGCTCAGGAGAATGTGGGTGGCTATTGTTCTGGAATCAGGTGGTAAAGATTCTATGTCTAATGACAAGAGTGCGAAACCTGGTGACATGGGTATTTTTATATTCAGTACTTGCGTGAGTGTACGAAACACTCCTGTCCAGAAGGTGGCTATATTGGGGCAAGACCAAAGGATATGGTACAGTGTACCCACTGCGCCACAATTCCTCCGACAAGTATTAGGAATATGTGGGGAAAATTTGGCAATCCTGTGGGGCGTCAGATACCATCTGAATAGAATTTTTAGTGTTAGTTCCCAAAGATTCACACTTTTGGTCGCAGCGCACGTGATGTGTTGTGCCTTTCACCACTGTTCAAGAGAATAAATGATGCCTAGGTCTTTTTCCCATGCATTTATATGGGAGGTTTTTAGAAGTATATCCTTGCTATTTAGTAAATTGTAGAACAATGATATACCTCTAATCTTGGTGGTAGGGTTTGTATAGTATTGAATTACATGCCATGGTATAGTTATTGTTGTTTTCAGGTTGGAGCGAAGTAGGTGCATAATCCAAAGGTAGGTATAGTACTCTGAATTGGTTAGGTTATATTCTATTTGTAGAGTTCTGAAGGTTTTGGGAGTTGGACCAATCATCGCATCTTCCAATCTCTCTATCCCCTTCTCAACCAAACTGGATATCTGTAAGTCAGGTATGATGTGTGCTAGACTAAGGATTGGTAGTGGGAGTGAGGTAGGTGTAGGTTCCGGGGGTGGGCTGTTTAGTAAAGTACTCAAAGCTTGGAGAGAGGCTTTTATGGTAGGAGACAGTGTTGTGGATTTGGGGGTGTTATGATGGCTAGCAAGAAGGAAGTGGTAGAGGTCATTACCCCTTACTTGTATTCTTTCAAGTTCTTCCCACCTAGTACTGGAGTTTTGGGGAAACCATGTTTTTATTTGTGCTAGTATTGAAGCAGTATAATAGTCTTTAGGTATTGCTAGGCCCACTCCTCCCACCTTCCTAGTGGTGGTTAATATAGAAAATGCACACCCCGCTTTCTTGCCTTGCCATAGATAGTGGTTGATTATGGATTGGGCTTTAGCAAAGAAGGTGTTAGGCACCAGAATAGGGATGGTCCTGAATAGATATAGGAATTGTGGAAGTAGTACCATCTTAAAGGCTGCCAACCTGCCAAAGAAAGTTTTCTCCAGTTCCTGGAGTTTGGGGTGTAATTTGTCCAGAAATGTAGAGTAATTTGCTTTGAACAGTTCCTCTACCTTTGGCGTTAATGTGATTCCTAAACAGTTTATCCCTGTGGTATTCCACGTTTACGGGTACAGCTCTGCCAATTTGTGCTGAAGTTTAGGAGGGTCATTAAGTCCCAGAATGTACAAATTAGTATCATTTACTTTATAGTAGGATATACCATTGAACATTTTAAGTGCCTGGTGTATCAAAGCCAAGGAAGTCTCCAGAATAACGTCATCAGTAAAAAAGCTAATGGTGTGTACTGAATTGTGGAACTTAAACCCTGTAATATGAAGATGGTCACGTATGTAACTCGCCAGGGGTTCCATGAGTAGATTAAAGATTAGTGGTGAGAATGGACATCCCTGGCGAATAAGCTGAGGGAGAATATCTATTAACCGTAAAGCAATTAGCTTAGCATAACATTTTAGGTCATTGTTAAGAAGTTATATAGGCCTAAAATTCTGTGGCATAGATGGTTCCTTCCCTGGCTTGGGCAAAGTGATTACAAGTGCTTTCAACATTTCCAATGGAAAGGAGGAGGAGGCAGCTGCAGCATTAAATATGGTGGTTAAGTAGGGTGAGAGTATATGCTTGAATGTCTTATAGTATTCCCCTATGTATCCATCAGGGCCCGGGGATTTATTCAGTGGCAGTGTATCAATAGCTTGAAACACTTCTTGGTTTCTAAAGGGTGAGTTAAGATGTAGCAGTTGGGCTGGGGTCAGTTGGGGGAGAGAGACCTTCCTCAGAAAGTCATTTATTGCTTCAGAGGTAGGTTGTTGGGTATGTAGGTCATTTGCTAAATTATACAGTGAGCCATAGTTGTGACTGAAGGTGTCGGCTATATTTTGGGGGTGGTAATACTTGTCTGTAGTAAGGGGATGTATTATGAACGGTATTTTGGATTTGTACCTACAGCCACGTAGGCGTTGTGCCTACATTTTCTCTGCTCTGTTGCCATTTACATAGTAATTCTTTTTAAACGTCTAGAAGATTTTTCAAAATCCCCCCCATAATAATAGTCGGAGGTCACAGGGGAGCTGGGTCAGGTGTTCAGAGATTAAGGGTGTGGGTTTTTGTTTATTTTTAATTTCTAAATTGTGGATTTTGTTTGTTATATCCTGTAATTGCTGTTGATGCTGCCTCTTCCTCCTTGCTCCCAATTTAATAAAAATACCCCTCATGAACCCCTTATGGGCGTTCCATTATGTAAATTTATTATCTACAGAAGCTTCATTATCATTAAAGTACTGTAATAAATGTTGTTCCAATGTGTTTTTGGTATCTTCTTTCTGCAAGAGAAGTGGGTTAACTCTTCAAATCGGAACTGGGTTTAAGGAAAATTAGTCTTTGATTGTCAGCACCATAGAGGCATGGTCTGACCATGTAATGTTGTTGATTGATGTAGAGGTAGTTCTTGTCAAGAGCTATTGATCTACTAGAAAAAGATCTATACGAGAGTATGATCGATGCGGGGTAGAAAAAAAAAGTAAAGTCCTTTTCCCCTGCATGAAAGCACCGCCATATATCAAACAGGTTATGTTGATGAATTGTATTTTGGAGTGTCTGTCCTGTCCTGGAGGATGTGGAATCAAGATTCTGAAATAAGATTGAAGTCCCCACAGACAATCAGAGCTCCTTTTTGGTGAGTCTGGATTTTCTGAAAGGTTTTATTGATAAAGCATATTTGGTTGAAGTTCTGAGCATATAGATTGACAATGGTATACGTTGTGGAGTTGATATCGCAAATAAATATTACGTACCATCCTTGAGGGTTTGTAATCGCTTCATGGAGTAGAAATGAGACAGTGTCCCTGATTGCAGTAAGAACTCCCCTTTTTTTGGCATCCGTATTTGCAGTAAAGATATAGGGGAAATGTTGGTTTGTGCAATTTGGGGGCGCTATGCTGCTAAAATGTGTTTCCTGTGCACATAATACATCACATTTAAATTGTTGGGCTTCTTTCCACATTGATTAGTGTTTGACAGGATGGTTAAGTCCTTAAGTCCGTAAGTCCTTAAGTGAGGACCATAAATGTTTAGTACTCACATTATGAAGTTTGGTCGCTGTTCTGGTCTTTCACCGGGTTGTGCTGGTGGAGTCTCCATGGAATTGTTATTCTGGAGGAGGTATGTGTAATTTCCACTAAGAGCTGTAAGGAAATCCGTAGTATTTGAGTGTATTGAGAGGATAAAATGAAAGATAAAATAGAACTGAGAGTAAACAAAAAAACTTGCAATGTGAACAAGAGATATAAGTATTGTAATTGTAAACAAACGTTTAGATCCAAACAAGGGTAACTTGTACCCGAATGCAGCATTTTTGCTGCTCAGGTAATCTCAGAGGGGTGAGTTTGTGTACTGAGAGAGACTACTCTCCCCAGAGAGCTGTAGATAAAACTTTCCTGCTTTCCAGTTAATTAGTGTTTTTTAGCATTCTTTGCTGTGACCTTTTGCCATTCTGGGTCCGCATGAGGGATTCTCCTGGGAGATTTGGGTATGCCATCAGGTTCTGGTAGGATCTGCCACTCTTTGAGCAGGGATAGGCCTTTTTCCAGTGAGTCTATGATGAAGGTGTGACCCTCTTTGGTGACAGTGATTTTTGTGGGGAATCCCCATCTGTAGTTGATCCTATGGTTCCTGAGGGCCTTACTAATTGTAATGAGATTTCTCCTCTTTTGGAGGGTATACTGCGATAGGACTGCAAAAAATTGCAGGTTTGGATATGGTGGAGGAATGTGCTCCTTAGTACGCATTACTGTCATTAATTTTCCTTTTGTGTGGTAAAAGTGTATGCGTAGTACAACATCTCTTGGTATCTGGTCAGGGAGATATGTTGGTTTAGGCAGGCGATGGATCGTGTCTATAGTTACCTCTAGCTCTGAGAGCTCAGGGAGGATTCCTTTGTATAGAGCTATATTGTATTCACGCAAGTCCCCTTGCTGAACAGACTCAGGGATTCCTCGTATCTTTAGATTATTCCTTCTAGCTCTGTCCTCCATGTCTGCCATTTTTGATTTGAGCCCTTCTATCTCCTTATCACTTTCATCATGGGCATCTACCAGATCATTCACAGTATCTGCAAACTCCCCCATCTTGTTTTCAATATGCCCTACTCTTGATTCTACTGCCTGTATCTCCTTCTTAAACCTCTGTATGCAGGACATCATATCAGTTTGGAGTGAACTTCCCAAGGATAATAGCATATCTTTTAATACTGTGTCCATTACAGGTTGATTGTTAGTGGGGAAGACCTCTATGTTAACAGGCAGTTCTCTTGTGTCTTCCCCAGAATCAGTGCTTGGGTTGGCTGTGGGACTGCATTCAGAGCCATCCATCCGGAATTTGGCTTTGGTAGGGCTAGCAGACTGGGGAGTGTTAGGGTAGACTGCTGGCTGGTGGGGGACCCATTATTTCTGCTGATGGATGCAGATTTGGCTGAGAGGGAGTGCGAGCTATGGGCCGGGGTAGATGTGTTGCCGGCGCCATCTTGCCTACCTCCATGTGGCCGCAATGTAAAGAATTCCATCCAATTACGGGTCTGGAAAATGGGCTTGGCTATTGAAAAACACAGCCAGATGGGAATTTCCCCTAATACACCCCTATGGCTAAACCCCAATTTACCACATTTTTACAAATCTATTGACCCCCAGATATGGACTAGATATGGTATAAAATTAATCTCACAAGTGGTGTCTTGCACCTCACTGCTTTCTTTTTGTCAGCTTTCCTCCCAGTATAATCTTCCGCAGCACTATCAGTTCCGTTATCTTCAACTTTCGCATGCTTTCGAAGCCCAATTCCCACGTTCGTCCTGTATATTAATACAGTCTAAACTGGAGACTACTCTTAGATCCGGTTGTACAAAAAAACCTATATCTCACATATATCAGCATTTAATCTATGAGTCCTTGCCTCCGTTGGACGGCCTTTTGTCCCGTTGGCAGCGTGACATTCCAGCTTTGAGTGGCGAAGATTGGGATGGTGTTTGGGACTTCCCTTTTAGTTCGCTAGTCTCTATACGTGACAAGTTAGTCCAATTTAAAATAGTCCACCGGGCGTATTTCACTCCCCACAGACTTCATTTGATAAATCCTGCCCACTCCCCTAAGTGTTGGAGATGTAGCTACACCCCCGGAGATTTTTCCCATATCTTTTGGCATTGTCCAAAGATACAACAATTCTGGGGGGAGGTACTAGGCCTAATCAATAAAATTGCATCCACTAATCTACCACTGTCTATGGAGATTTGTATGTTGGGCCTTATAAAAAAATTAGTTCCTGCTGTAGCTAAACGCACGATGATTGGTTTGCTTCTATTTTACGCTAGGAAAACCATAACATTTCAATGGAAGAAGCCCTATCCCCCCACAAATGTCCAGTGGAAACGTTTGGTTAACGATAATCTTCCACTATATAAAGATACCTATCTTAATAGAGGCTGCCAATTGAAATTTAATAAGGTTTGGAGTGGGTGGCTGGAGGAAATGAACATTGCTTACTAATGTTGGACTAGCTTCAGTTACGATACCAAGAATCGACGATTAAATGTAATTCCTAGTTAATAGGTATAGGCCTTTATGGGCAGTGGGGGGGCAGCCCAAAAATTCCAAAAATCCCCTTTTCACTTACATGTTAAAATTGTATTGCATGGATGTATTCCTCTCTTTTTCTTTCTCTTTCATTTTTTTTTTTTTTTTTTTTTTTTTTACCTGATGTACTTGCGATATTACCTGTACAAGCTAGACAACCAATTTGTATATGTCTTTATGTCTTTGTGTCTTATAAGGAAAATTTGAATAAAGATAAATTTAAGAAAAAAAAAGAATTCCATCAGCTTCTGGGGTCTGCTGTGTTCTTTCCTCTTCCTTGCCATGGTTCCCAGGGTGGTGGTGTGTAAACCACTCCGTTTATGGGGTGAAAACCCCCCTGGAAAGCTGCTGTGTGCCGATGTCTGTCTCTGGGAAGTGGAGCTCAGCTCTCATGCTGCCATCTCGTTCCGCAGCCGGTCACACCCCCCTCTCATTGAAATATTGTTAGGTCAGATTTTTTGGCCTATATTTTACCATTTCCCTAAAAAAATCGACCTCAGTTCACTGAATAGTGCATTAAGACAAAACTGATCTTTATAAAAACATTTATTAAAATATTTGAATAAAATCAATACATATGGCTGGATTACATCTTAGTTATTTTTTTTATTAGGGTGAACATTTAACAAAACATAAAAAAGAACATTTATAATATGAAAAACATTCTCAAAGACAATAAAAATGATACAAAAAAAACCCCACAAAACAAAAATTGCAGTAATGTATGATGCTATGTGAAACAGAGATAACGTGCAAGAAGCTAAACAGCAAAAAGTCAAATATGCATAAATGACTATCCCTAATTTAAAAGAGAAACAAAAAAATACAATAACATGTAAAAAAGTGATAAAAGTGCTCGAATCAAAAGCAGATATTCATCTGATTTTAAATAAAAAACAATAATATAAATCCCAAATAATAAAGTGCATGTGCATCAAAAAGTAATGAGATGTGAAGATCACCTGCTCAAAAAACAGTTCTTGAAAGTTGTGAACACAATTGTTCCCACCATCCAAGCATCCACCAGAAGTGTGCCCTAGTAGCTCACCTTAAACAAAGGTCACAACAGCGGATCGCACAGGAATTCTGCGTGTCCCTGTTCTTCATTTCAGAGCCGAATCTTTACCTGAATTCAGCCCTAAAATGGAGCCAAAGATGCATAGCATTTCTGTGCAGTGCGCTCCACAGCCACCCCGGAGATATGTGAACCAGCTCCATAGAGAGACGGTCTCATTCTCCTGCTATGCAAATTGGATGCGGCGCATCCAATTTGCATAGGTGTGAACCCAGTCTTAATGGCAGTTCACGTTCCACTCTCCTCTCCTCGCCTGCATTGAAATCCACAGCTAGTCTGACAAGGCTTTAATATATGGATCCTTTATGGAAAATCACATTCCACTCCACTCTCCTCTCTTCTCCTAAAAGTGCCACTAAACCTGTTGTGGTCTTTGAGCTGCTTGCATATAAACAAGGAAAAATAAAACATTCCAAATTGTGCTCCACCAATGGGATATTAGGGTAAAGCTGTGTACACACGATTGGATTTTCCAATGGGAAATGTGTGATGACAGGCTGTTGGCGGAAAATCTGACCATTTGTACGCTCCATCGGACAATTGTTGTCGGATTTTCCGTGGACAAATGTTGGATGGCAGGTTTTAAAATTTTCCGCGGACAAATGTCTGTTGTCGGATTTTCCAAACGTGTGTAAACAAGTCCATCGGACAAAAGTCCAAAGTACAAACACGCATGCTCGGAAGCAAGGACGAGCCAGAAGCGGTTGGTCTTGTAAACTAGCATTAGTAATGGAGAATTAACATTCGTGATGTGGCAAATTATGAAATCTCAAAATGCAGCACACATTCTCTTCTTCTTTATTAGGATAATAATGAAGCTGCTTTGCAGGTGATACTGATGGAGTTATTGCAAACAAATTTTTAAAGGCATTTTTTTCTTTCTAGTGATATCAAGAATAATATTATTATGCTTTTTTTTTTTTTTGGGCAAGTTACCACAACACCATTATCCCGTAGTTTTTAAGATCAAAGATGCAACTATGTTGATGTCCCTTGTCAATTTTACATTGTATTTTTTTAAATGTAAATGCCTACTCCCAAACTGTCAATTGAAGTAAAACACATAGCCATTTAGTATTTTCCACAATTTTCTTATTGTGCATTAAAAAAAGAAAAGAAATAAAATTAGACATGCTATCTGCCAATAGAACTTAACCAAAAAGTACATTCTATGCATCCAAAAATATAGAAAATATAACAAATCAAATCATTTTTATTTAGCCAAAAAATAAAATAAAAGCCTCATGCATGTGTCCTCCTTCTTAATATAGGGGGTCAACAATGCCAAGAGTTGGTGAAAGTAGGGGTCCATCATCTGGAGATAATTCCGAAAATCATCTGGATTATTCTCCTGGAGCTCCTGCAGCAAAGGCATATGACATAATTGGTCACAATTAATAAAGCAACCAATTTTTGGTCCAAGAACTCCTCCTCCTCCTGTTCCTGGACTCGACTTGGGTCAAAGTAATAACTCCAAGGCCAATAATAAAGAACACGTTATCTCCTCCGATTCCGCAACATTTCTGGTTGACGAACGGCTGTTCAGAAATGAACTGAAAAGCAGGAAATGAAAAGCGCTAAATGAAAAACGCTAAAAGAAAAACACCAATCAACATTCACCAAACTTCTACTAACACTAAATTAACAGAAGGAGCCCAAAGGGTGGTGCTAAAGATCTGAAAAACCATGTAGTACATCACTACGTTCGTGTTTGTTGGACGATAATTCCTTGCCGTTTGTATGGAAGACAAAATCCAGGCACACGCCTTCGGACAAAAGTCTGAGGTTTTGTCTGCGGAAAATCCGATTGTGTGTATGAGGCTTTAGTCACTCCTTGATTTCTACCTCCCTGAACTCCATGGTGTACGTTTATCAAACAGAGATAATTTACCTCATTTCAGTTCTCAGAGAAAAATCTTCTCCTATGGCACCCTGTTTATGAAGCGGAGAACATTTTTTCTCAGAAGGAGAAGAGATGAGAAGTTTTTCCAATAAAAACACCTGAGATCTGAGTAGGAGGAGGTTTGCCTGTAATCTCGTGAGACACCTGTGTGATTACAGAGCAGCTGAGTTTTAAAAGTGAAACCAAAGTTAAAAAGACTGTGTAATTACCTGAAAATAATAATCACTGGTGCTTTTTTTTAACTCAGTTTTTTTACACACATTTTGGCATATTCTTTAAATGTGTATTTTAGCCCTTTTTATTGCTAATTTTAGCATTATTTACATGCATTTTGCCGGATTTTAACATACGATATTTTTTTAAGGCACATCTGGATGTAGCTTTTTTATTGTGCATTTTGGCGCTTTTTTAAACACACCTTTTGGCCCTTTAGAACACATTTTGGCACAGGTTATTTTAACAGCATTTTGGTATGGTTTGTAGCGCACATTTTGGCGCTTCTTTTAGCATGTAGTTTGACACTTTTTTAACGTGCATTTTGATTTGCTTTTTTAATGCGTATTTTGTCAAACAGCACATTTGCTAGCCACTTTTGGGGTGCCATTAACAATTAATGGCACCGCTGCCTTGCTAAAGAAGCTGAGAGTAAAGGTGATGGACTGGCCAAGCATGTCTCCAGACCTAAACCCTATTGAGCATCTGTGGGGCATCATCAAATGGAAGGTGGAGGAGCGGAAGGTCTCTAACATCCACCAGCTCCGTGATGTTATCATGGAGGAGTGGAAGCGGACTCCATTGGCAACCTGTGAAGCTCTGGTGAACTCCATGCCCAAGAGAGTTAAGGCAGTGCTGGAAAATAATGGTGGCCACACTAAATATTGATACCTTGGGCCCAATTTGGACATTTTTACTTATTGGTGTGCTCACTTTTGTTGCAAGCTGTTTAGTCATTAACGGCTGTGTGTTGAGTTATTTTGAGGGGACAGCAAATTTACACTGTTATACAAGCTGTACACTCACTACTTTACATTGTAGCAAAGTGTCATTTCTTCAGTGTTGTCACTTGAAAAGATATAATAAAATAATTACAAAAATGTAAGGGGTGTACTCACTTTTGTGAGACACTGTGTGTATGTGTATATATATATATATATATATATATATATATATATATATATATATATATATATATATATATATACATACAGTATATATATATATATATATTGTAAATTTATATACTAAATATATAAAACACATATATACACACATAAACATATACAGTTATTATTTATATCAATCCTTAAGCTTGCTATTGCTGATATTAGGAAGAAAGAAGCCTCCTTCCTCACATCACAGCAGCTTCTCACCCATATTCTCCAACTCTGGGCTGGGGAATCTGGGACAGAGATATTTTACAGCAGAGGGGCCCACTAACAGGCCAGGTTTGTAAGATAATGGAAATACATCACAGGTGATATAATTTGCTGCTCGGTGATTGCAGTATTCTCGTCTGCATCTCCCCAAGGTAATACATAAAACCTGGCCTGGGAGCTTATGTCGCACGACGTGTGAAACTCAATGTTTCCGTATGGGAGCCGTCTTAACTGGTCCGACACAAGTCGGTCCGACTTTGAAAATGCTCCTTGTACTACTTTGGTCCAACTTTGATCCTACTTCAGCCCATTGACTATCATTGAAGTCGGATCAAAGTCGGATCGCCGTCTTGCATGATGCGACTTTGGCATGTGACTTGTGCTCTGATGATCTTAAGGGGCAACTCCACGCCAAATTTTAAATAAAAAAATGTCATGGGTCCCCCCTCCAAGAGCATACCAGGCCCTTGGGTCTTATATGGGTTTTTAGGGGAACCCCCCTATGCCGAAAAAACGGCGTGGAGGTCCCCCCAAAATCCATACCAGACCCTTATCCGAGCACACAGCCCGGCCGGTCAGGAAAGGGGGTGGGGACGAGCGAGCGCCCCCCTCCTGAACCTTACCAGGCTGCATGCCCTCAACATGGGGGTAGGCTCTGCGCCCCCCCACCCCAAAGCACCTTGTCCCCATGTTGATGAGGACAAGGGCCTCTTCCCAACAACCCTGGCCGTTGGTTGTTGGGGTGGCTTATCGGAATCCAGGAGCTCCCTTTAATAAGGGGTTCCTCAGATCCCGGCTCCCCACCCTATGTGAATGAGTATGGGGTACATCGTACCTCTACCCATTCACCTGGGGAAAAATGTGTCAATAAAAAAAACACACTACACAGGTTTTAAAGTAATTTATTAGGCAGCTCCGGGGGTCTTCTTCCGACTTCGGGGGTCTCTTCCGACTTCTCCACGATCTCCGGCCTCTTCTCCAGTTCTTCTCCCGCTCTCTGGTGTCTTCTGCCGGGTTCCTCTGCTATCTTCTGCTCTTTTGCCCGCTCTTTTACTAGCGTTGGCCCGGTCTTCTCCGTCGTCTTCTTCCCTCCGGTCTTCTTCCAATGTTGACTTGACGCTCTCTCTCACTGTAATGCCGTGTGCACGGTGTGCAACAACTTATATAGGCATGGGGCGTGGTCACTGGATGATGTCATCTGGTGACCCTGCCCCCTTATGACATCACCACCCCATCATGCCCCCGGCGGTGACATCATAAGGGGCGGGGGTCACCGGTGACCACGCCCCATGCCTATATAAGTCGTTGTGCACTGCGCACACTGCATTACAGCAGGAGAGAGCGTTGAGTCAACATCGGAAGAAGACTGGAAGGAAGAAGACGACAGAGAAGTCTGAGCCAACGCTAGCAAAAGAGCGGACAAAAGAGCAGATAATAGCGGAGGAGCCCAGCAGAAGACAACGGAGAGCGGGAGAAGAACCAGAGACGAGGTCGGAGATCACTGAGAAGTCAGAAGAGACCCCCAAAGTGGGAAGAAGACCCCCGGAGCTGCCTAAAAAATTACTTTAAAAACCTGTCTATTGTGTTTTTTTTATTGACACTTTTTTCCCCAGGTGGGTTGGTAGGGGTACGATGTACCCCATACTCATTCACATAGGGTGGGGGGCCAGGATCTGGGGGCCCCCTTATTAAAGGGGCTCCCGGATTCCGATAAGCCCCCCACCCGCAGACCCCGACAACCAACGGCCAGGGTTGTCGGGAAGAGGCCCTTGTCCTCATCAACATGGGGACAAGGTGCTTTGGGGTGGGGGGGCCGCAGGCCTGCCCCAAAGCACCCACCCCCCCATGTTGAGGGCATGCGGCCTGGTCTGGTTCAGGAGGGGGGCGCTCGCTCATCCCCACCCCTTTTCCTGACCGGCTGGGCTGCGTGCTCGGATAAGGATCTTGTGTGGAAAAAATGGGGGCCCCCATGCCGTTTTTTCGGCATAGGGGGTTCCCCTTCAAATCTATTCCAGACCCAAGGGCCTGGTATGCCCTTGGAGGGGGAACCCATGCCATTTTTTTTTTGGCGTGGGGTTCCCCCTCAAGATTCATACCAAACACAGTGCCTGGCATTGGCAGGGATCCAAGTTGGATCCCTGTTCATTGAAAGTCAGACATATGTCAGCTTCAAGTTGCAGGGCAGAGTCTGATCCAAAGTAGGACGGCTGTCTTGTCGCACCAGTGTGAACCCGGCCTAAAAGTGAATGACAGAAGGGCGTGTCCTGTGATGAGAGGTGAAAAACATGTTCTCCACTCCTCATCTCAGCTTCATAAATTGGCACACCTGAGAGATCAGCCGTGATCATCAGGATCTCGGCTCTTCTCTGTTTGCTAACCGTACACCCATATCAGATCTCATGGATACCACTCACCTCTCTGCACACCAAGTAAAGGAAAACCTTACACACAGCAGGGAGCAATGATGAAAATTCAGTCACAGTGACCCCCTGTGGTGGGATAACTATTACACAACATAACTGAACCAGAACTTGCAGCAGACTTGCAGAATGTTTGCAAAGAAAATTGATCTGGAGTCATGCAATGTGGACTTGCTGCAAATGTGCAACAAACTTGTGAAGCTTGGCAAGTCTAGCAAGAGCTTAGCAAGTCATTTTCAAAATTGCAGCACAATTACTTGCTATCTGGGGTGAAAAGATTAGCAGGGGGCTGATAAGCACATCTCTCTGCCACTCTGCTCTCTCTTTCTATCTTGGTAGAAAATAAGCTTGGCAGCACAGCTAATTGGCTCATTTTGCTGCTTCTCCCTCTGCCAGTCTGATCTCTGTACAAATACTGTAAAGGGATGATGCCAGGTAGAGTTGAGCCGAACACCCTGGTTCAGTTTGTGCCTCTTGAACTCTGCAAAAGTTCAGACCCGAACTCCAAACCCCATTGTTATTTGCCATAAAAATGGTATGGGGGCCTGGGTACTGCTTTGGGGGGACATGTATCAATGCAAAAAAACTTTTAAAAAGATTCCTTTTAAAGGAGCAGTGATTTAAATGATGCTTAAAGAGAAAGGGGAGTGAAAGGCAAAGTCTGTGCTTGTACTGTGCCACATCCAGTATTCAAGAAAAAGAGAAAAGTGCACTTTTAAGGCAACTAATACTATCACATGTACACATATGTAGGTATAGTAGTAGAAAAAAATTTTATTAATAATTTATACATAGTTAAAAATGCATATCAAAATGAAATATTGATTTATCTAGACAAAGTCAGCTAGTATCACCGTACTGAAGGGTATATGAGATAGCCTCTTTACACCCAACGCGTTTCAGGGTACAGTTTAATCCTTCTTCAGGGGTGCATAGAAAGGAGAGATTCATATAGTGTTGAAGAGCAGAGTGGTTTTCAATATTTCATTGTATGAACATTAAAAAGGTAAGTAGATAACACGAAGAACTGTGTCCATGGGGTTGCTATCTCAATGCCTATGGGCATCAAACAAAGCAGATAAAGACTCTCTACACAAGAGATTTGTTATTGTAAATGTCATCCCTGGGGGAGAAAGTAATCTCCTCACATTTCCAAAGCAGCAGATTGACCAGAAGGATATACTGAGGCCAGAATGTGGAAATCCCTGAGTGTTATGGATAAGTGTACACTTACCTGCTGGATGTCGGGGTGTGCGGCTGGCTTCTACAACTACTCTCCAAACAAGTTGCTGTAAATTCATAATCCAACTACTTGTGGTTTCCTCTGCTGCTTTTTGTTTGCATGTATCCACGACACTCAGGGATTTCCACATTCTGGCCTCAGTATATCCTTCTGGTCACTCTGCTGCTTTGGAAATGTGAGGAGATTACTTTCTCCCCAGGGGACGACATTTACGATAACAAAACTCTTGTGTAGAGATTCTTCATCTGCTTTGTTTGATGCCCATAGGCCTTAAGATAGCAACCCCATCGACACAGTTCTTCGTGTTATCTACTTACCTTTTTAATGTTCATGCAATGAAATATTGAAAACCACCCTGCTCTTCAACACTATATGAATTTCTCCTTTCTATGCACCCCTGAAGAAGGATTAAACTGTACCCCGAAATGTGTTGGGTGTAAGGAGGCTATCTCATATACCCTTCAGCATGGTGATACTAGCTGACTTTGTCTAGATAAATCAATATTTCATTTTGATATGCATTTTTAACTGTGTATAAATTATTAATAAAAAAAATTTTCTACTGCTATACTTACATACAGTTTGGTAAAAAAGTATTTAGTCAGCCACCAATTGTGCAAGTTCTCCCACTTAAAAAGATGAGAGAGGCCTGTAATTGTCATCATAGGTATACCTCAACTATGAGAGACAAAATGTGGAAACAAATCCAGACAATCACATTGTCTGATTTTTGAAAGAATTTATTTGCAAATTATGGTGGAAAATAAGTATTTTGTCAATATCAAAAGTTCATCTCAATACTTTGTTATATATCCTTTGTTGGCAATGACAGAGGTCAATCATTTTCTGTAAGTCTTCACAAGGTTGTCACACACTGTTGCTGGTATGTTGGCCCATTCCTCCATGCAGATCTCCTCTAGAGCAGTGATGATTTGGGGCTGTAGCTGGGCAACACGGACTTTCAAATCCCTCCAAAGGTTTCCTATGGGGTTGAGATTTGGAGATCTTCCTTGCCCGGGCAGTGTGTTTGGGATCATTGTCATGCTGAAAGTCTCTGCCACATTTCATCTTCAATGCCCTTGCTGATGGGCTGACTAAATTTTTTTGCCCCACTGTATGTGTGCATGTGATACTATTAGTTGACTTAAAAGTCCGCTTAGGGGAAACCTTTCTCTTTTTCTTAATGATGCTTAAAGTGAAACAATAAAAATGAAAAAATCCTTTAAATATAGTGCCTGGGGGGTCCCCTTAATCTGTCTAGAAAGTGGCACATATGTACCATGTATTCAACCTGCTGCAGCAAAACTGACTTGGGGCTTGGGGAGTCAGTCTATATGATGAGGCCACAATTTAGTGCATTCAGAACAAGTTTTGGTGTCTCTACGGCCGACTTTGGATGGAAATAACACATTTTTGCAGTGAGCAAACGTTATGCAAATAAGTCAACTTATTGTACACTCAGGCCAAGATTAACATTTTTTTTAGATAAAGTCAGTGACCTCATCATCATTATACCCTCCATCCTCATCATCACTGGAGCCAAATTGGCAATACACTGCAGCTGGGAGAACATGACTGTCAATTTGTTGTTTATCAGTGTTCCCCCCCTCACTGTAGGCTCATGTTCCTACCTTCCCCAACCTCAGAACCAACATTAGAATCAAGTAATGCCTATGCATCATCAAGAAGCAAGTGGCTAACTACTGGGTTGATTTACTAAAGGCAAATCCACTTTGCACTACAAGTGCTCTTGGTAGTGCAGTCACTGTAGATCTGAGGGGAAGATCTGAAATGAGGGGAAGCTCTGCTGATTTTATCATCCACTCACGTGCAAGCTAAAACACTGTTTTTTATTTTCCTTGCATGTCCCCCTCAGATCTACAGTGACTGCACTTGCAAGTGCACTTTCAGTGCACTTGCAGTGCAAAGTGGATTTGCCTTTAGTAAATAACCCCCACTGTGTTCAAATAATTCAGCAGACTCCTCCATGCATGATGCTAGGGCTATAGCAGGAGTAGCTATGGGTAAGGAGGCAGAATGAGCCGCTCTGGCAGCTGCGGTCAGACCACGTCCACCTTTGCTTGTGGACACAGACATGTTGCCCCCCCCCCATAGTGGCATGAGAATGTCCGTCTCTCCTTGTTAGCCTCCCAGACATGATGCTGGGCTTATTACCAAAACTGAATAGAAATTGGGAAATATGTGATTGGATGCAGTTTATTAATTTAAAACTGGTGTTTGGTGCACTTTAAAATGAGGGCTGATGCTGACAGGAATGTAAAATCTATAAAAAAAAAAGGGGGGGACACCAGCATCGCTGTCAGAAAAACTGTGGCTGACCATTAAAAAAAAAAAAAAGGAGCAGGCAGGGGACAAAAAAAAAAGACAAAAAAAAATGGTATACAGCACTAAATGTTACACACTCTAATCACATACTATACTAACACGACACTAACACTCTATGCTCAGTCACAAAAATTGAACACACTAACTCGCTAGTAGCAAACTGCTCTATTTATCTCCTCTCCAACAACACTGCAAAAGGTTCCTATGGAAAGGAACCTTTTATAGTGTGGGGTGGGACTATGAGCACTGAGCCGTGTTTGGACAAAGTCACCATCAATTTGTCCAATCAGAGCTCTGACAGTGCTCTGTGCCCTAATTGGCAAAGCCTTGCACCAAGGGTTCATCCAATTAGGGCACTAGAATGCCCTAATCCTATTGCCTGGTCATGCGATACTGTATGCAAATCAACATAAACCCAAGTATTCCGCGCTTAGGACGATTACCTATGAGAACTGCAGCCCCCCCCCCGCCAAAAAAAAAGGAAACACCAAAGTGAAATCCAAAAGACTAAAAAACTCTCGTAGGGGATATGGCGCTGTTCAAAATGAATTAAAGTAAAGCAATACCTCAAAAGATGTGCATCAAAGTGTATTATAAATAAATACATATATCATAGACAAAAAGTGTGTCATGTGCAAATCCTACATGTGCAAAACATCACATAATATGTAAAATCAAATGTGAGCAAATAAAGGTGTAGCTGGAACATCAATGGTCCTATAAGAAATGAATACACCTGAAAGTAATAATATGGATATAAAAAAGAAATATATAATACTAGTGCTAGTTTAAAATATCCCAAAAGTGCTGCATAAAATATACCAAAAAATGCGCAACTAAAATCAATCCATATGGTGAGATATTTGTGTGATATTTTACTGTGCAACCAAATATAAAAATAAAATGATATAATAAGTGTCCAAACAAAAATATAGTCCTGTATATGTGAAAAAAGAAAACTCTGTGAAAAGTGTCTCTGCTTCCAAAAAATCCCGTGTAGATTGTTGTAGTTGTTATGTGATCTTCTCCAGTGGAACCCCTACTTGTGCCCCCACTCACCGGAAAGCCCAACCCCTGCAGGGGTAATGAGCATGTAAATGTAGATCCAATGGCAGGAATCAATCGATGTCCCCCTCACTGACTCCACAATCTCCTTCCTGATTGTGTCACCACTGGTCAAAACATTTGTCTCTTCATTGTAAACATTGTACATAGACGTATTGAGAGATGGGCTCCCACAGCCTTGGGTCCAAGGGGTTAATTAGGTTTTCTAGTCACTGATACAAGCAGTAATTGTTATTGGAGAAATAGGAAGAGAGATTTTGGGTACTATGCAGAGTTTGGCTTTGGCGTTGACCCCAAAAAAAAAGACGGCAGGCCAGGGCTCACAAGAGCCACCACTGGTGGATGGACTTGGCATGTATCTTTGGTGGTTCGCTGTAATGACACACACTGCAGGGAAAGCAGGGATTTTTTGGAAGCAGAGACACTTCTCACAGAGTTTTCTTTTTTCACATATACAGGACTATATTTTTGTTTGGACACTTATTATATCATTTTATTTTTATATTTGGTTGCACAGTAAAATATCACGCAAATATCTCACCATATGGATTGATTTTAGTTGCGCATTTTTTGGTATATTTTATGCAGCACTTTTGGGATATTTTAAACTAGCACTAGTATTATATATTTCTTTTTTATATCCATATTATTACTTTCAGGTGTATTCATTTCTTATAGGATCATTGATGTTCCAGCTACACCTATATTTGCTCACATTTGATTTTACATATTATGTGATGTTTTGCACATGTAGGATTTGCACATGACACACTTTTTGTCTATAATATACGTATTTATTTATAATATTTAACACTTTGATGCACATCTTTTGAGGTATTGCTTTACTTTAATTCACTTTGAACAGCGCCATATCCCCTACGAGAGTTTTTTGTATGCAAATCAAATTTATATAATTTTTTTCACACAAATAGAGCTTTCTTTTGGTGGTATTTGATTTGATTAATTTACCACTTGTTTTTTTTTATTATTAGTATATAAATGAAAAAGACAAACATTTTGAAAAGAAAAAAACACAATTTTTCTACTTTCTGTTATAACACATATCCAATAAAATAAATAAATAAATAAATAAATAAATAAATAAAATTCCCTCATAAATGTAAGCCAAATGTATTATGCTACAGGTATTTGGAAAAAATCCTAATGCCCCATACACACGGTCGGATATTGATCGGACATTCTGACAACAAAATCCTAGGATTTTTTCCGACGGATGTTGGCTCAAACTTGTCTTGTATACACACGGTCACACAAAGTTGTCAGAAAATCTGATCGTTCTGAACGTGGTGACGTAAAACACGTATGCCGGACTCTAAATGGGGCAGTAGCCAATAGCTTTCATCTCTTTATTTATTCTGAGCATGTGTGGCACTTTGTGTGTCGGATTTGTGTACACACGATCGAAAATTCTGACAACGGATTTTGTTGTCGGAAAATTTTATAGCCTGCTCTCAAACTTTGTGTGTCGGAAAATCCAATGGAAAATGTGTGATGGAGCCTAGACACGGTTGGAATTTCCGACAACAAGGTCCTATCACACATTTTCCATAGGAAAATCCGACCGTGTGTATGGGGCATAATAAGTGTATATCCTCTATTATATCTAAAGCCGCGTACACACGAGCGGAATGTCCGACAGAAAAAGTCCAACGGAAGCTTTTCATCGTCTATTCCGATTGTGTGTGTGCCTCATCAGACTTTTTTTTTCGAAAATTCTGACGGACCTAGAAATAGAATATGTTCTAAATTACCAATTCCTATCGGGAAAACCGCTCATCTGTATGCTGTTCCGATGGACCAAAAACAACGCTTGCTCTGAAGCAAGTACGAGACGGAAGCTATTGGCTACTGGCTATTGAACTTCCTTTTTCTAGTCCCGTCGTACATGCTGTATGTCACCGCGTTCTGGACGGTCAGACTTTGGGTTGACCGTGTGTAGGCAAGACCTCTTGAATGGAATTCCGTCGGAGTTCCGTTGGAGAAACCTTCAGAGTTTATTCCGACGGCAAAACCGGTCCTGTGTACACGGCATAAGGACTCTGCTTCAAGTGATTATTTCCTTATTTTGATGCCTAATAATATGGCAAGACATTTACCGTAATAGGGTTTGATGCTTTACAGCTAGGCTGGTAACTTGTTTGGATACATTTTGGAGCCACATTTGGATATACATTTTTAGCTTGATTAATATTTCAGTGCACATTGATTTTCTGCTGCAAATAATCAGGATGGAATGCATATCTGAAATTATTTAAATAAAATTCAGGGCAATACAGTATATTGCATTCATGGAATATGTTCTTGGCCTGCTATGATAGACTCGGATTAACTTTTTTCACGTTGACAATGTGGGAAAATGATCAATTCCTTGTTATTCCCTATAGTCTCGTTATCTTGTTTAGATTTACCTTTTCTAGAGTGCATAATTTTTTTTTTCCATTGAGCATACATTTTGTAACCAGTAACACTGTCATTGCCCCCCAGTGGATACTCTGCAGGATTATCTGGAAAGTGCACCCCAAAGAGGGGAATCAGGAAGTATGGCAATGTACTAGATGTCACCAGGAGAAGAAGTGAGAGAGGATCTATTCCTTCCACATGCTGTCCAATGCTAAACAAAAAAAAAAAATATTTGGAACTTAAGTTTAAACAGAAGTGAAAAATTACTCCTTTGATATATCAATGTTAATGGGGGTTGGTTTACTAAAGAAATAGAGGCTGATCACTCAGAAAAGTAACTGTTCACTATGTTCATGTACATTGCAAAGTGATGTAAATAAGGGAATTGGGACTTTGAATGAAGCACGTAGGTATAAAGAATTCAGTTTATTATATGAATTAACATACAAATGCATAATCATGAATGAGTGTATATCCAATACAATTCAAATACCTGGTACAATTCATAAAAAATGTATATCTATACATACAATATAGGCGGGTTGCCACATGATTATAAACTATTAATATAAAAAATGATACATACTGACAGATATCAATTGAATCATAGAGACACGGCATATAATAGCTCTATGCATTTCGTGGATTGATCCACTATTCAGGAGCATGCCCGTGAATTCAATAAAAAATATAATAGAATGAGCTGCTGTATGGTCTGATCCTGCCCAAGGACCCTGCCTAAGGAATAAAGAAAATTCAACCAGTTATTTGAATTGTATTGGATATACACTCATTCATGAATATGCGTTTGTATGTTAATTTATATAATAAACTGAATTCTTTATACCTACGTGCTTCATTCAAAGTCCCAATCCACTTTCCCCTCCTTTTTGACATATAGATAGGGTTGGAGGCAATTGACCTTACCAGGTCACCGCCTCATATAAAGTCCCAATTGTTCTCCTTTTTCTTATAGCAATATAGGGATGGAAGCACATAGTTTATAACATCTACACATCTAGTAATTGTACCCATATTACTAGTTTGTTCAATTCCCTCTCTCTTTAGGGCCAACACCCTTAGGATGGGGCTGTTACCTCCAATCACTTGATTAGATATACCTTCCTTGTTCTACTAAGTTTGTCATGTGATCTGGTTTAGGAGCCCTCTGGCACCCATCCCTCCCGGGAGCTGTAGTGCATGCCGTGGACCCTCCTCCTCCCCTTTCACTTAGGGTGGGTGGATGTTCATGCACCACGCAGCAACGCCACCTTCTGTGTGTTGCAGGGTTGGTGTCACTGCTGTGGCACCGCCCCTCCTTTCCACGGTAGTACCATCTGGTGACTAGATGGAGGAGTGTACTGATACCGATGCGGGCGGCTCCCTGCCCAGCCAAGGATGCCTCCCTCCTGCAGTGCATGCCCACATGACGTTGGTGGGCGTGTGATGTGATGACCCCCTTTTCCCTCATTTTTGACATATAGATAGGGGTGGAGACAATTGACCTTACCAGGTCACCGCCTCATATAAAGTCCCAATTGTTCTCCTTTTTCTTATAGTGTTGTAAATAAGGTGACGTTGTGTATCTGAATAACCAATCATGTGCTAGGGGAATTTAAAAAATAAACTGGATTGTTGCTTGCTTGTGTTTGGATGATTAAAGTGAATACAGCTTGTAATGTGAACAATCTAGGTTCTTTTAGTAAATCAACCCCATTGATTTTTTACGAGCATAATTATATAATGAATTCCATAAGAAAATGATTTAAAATCAGTTGGACCACAATCCACAATGATATTCTTATTTTTTAAAGATGCACAATTTTTGTCATTTGTTTGTTTAAAGTACTTATTTTGGAATTCTTTGTTTGCACCGTGTTTTAGAATTTTTTTGCAAAAAAATTGTTTCACCTTCCTAGAAACGTCAATAGCAAACTTACCGTTTGTGCTGCTTAAAAGGAAAGTCAAAGATATGTGCAATGAGCAATTTCAGCTTCACTTGTCTAAGAATGGTAAAGAGGATACTTTCATTTGCCACCTAAAAGTGTTATTACTTGGGATGTAAGACTGCTGGCAAATGGAAAATGGTATATAACCATTACCTAAGTGCTGCAAAGTGCCTCCATTTTAGTGGGTTTTGATGGATCATGTTAGTGGACAAACACTTTCAGACCCAATACACTAGCATTATACATAAAACTACACCATTACATTTAATGTGTGGTTTTATATTCAGCCAATGGATGTTTCCAGCACACAGTTCAAAAATGTAACACTTCAGAAAAGCTGCAGAATGAAATGCCATCAAAAACTCACCTTGAGGTTATCATAAAGCTACAAGAATGTGAGTTCTATTTTCATGGTAAATATCTAAAAGGACAAAAAAAAAGAAAATACTTATTATAAAGACAACCACAGAAAGTGTGACAATTAATCTAGCAATAGATATTACAATGTCTTGCAGCAAAGTCCTCAATTTATTGGTGAAACTGTCGTTATAACATTTTTGATACTGTGGGTGGGCAATTATGTGAAAGGCCTTGAAGCAGAATAAAGCAAGTGTCATAGTCACCTTTTCCTTAGCATTAGAACCAACATTTAGTAATATAAAAACAGAATCAGATGCTTTCTGTCAATAAAACATTGAATTACTAATATATATTTCTGCCTATAAGGAAATCTAATAATATCCTGCTATCCCATTTTACCTAAAACGCACATAATTGTTTTACCTTGACGATAACCATCAGTGTTTTCTGAGATATTTTAGTAGAGCAATTTAAGCTGTTTAAGGAAAACTGTTTGGTGTGTAGATTCTAATCTTTTTTTTTCTGTTCATCTCTCAAAAAGTGGGATCATTTGGAGCAACATAACAAGAAATAATTCACTTCACTGTGACATTTTAAAGTGTTTGCCAATATTGCTTGGCAAAATTCACATTGTTAACTCTCCTGCTCAAAAATAAAAAGTTGTTTATAATTAAGTGACCTGTAATTTTTTGATAAGGTGAGTAGCATTTTGCAGAAATGCACTGCAACCATACAGGGTGGGAGAAAACGTGATGCCAAATAAATGAAGACATTATTTTTTATTGCTCAAACTATTTGAAACTGGTGAAAGTTAAAATCCCAATCCATGAAATGTGTCAAGACTTTCAGAAAGTATGTGTAAAGATCAGGTATGTTAATAACTGTTAGAGGTCAATTATATTATATTATTTTTTTAAGTTAATATATTTTAGCTGAAGTTATTTTTTATCATTTTACAAATACAATTTTTATTTTTTAAATATATTTATAAATATAAAATTAATAAAATGTAAATATATATATATTTTAAATATAAGTATTTTATAAATATATTTAAAAACAGGATGCACCCATGATGGAGGTTAGAATGGATTTTCCCAAGAGAGAATACAACCAAAGAGGTTTGGCACCCAAATTTACCTCTGATGTAAACACCATATGGTCCTGTTGAATAGAGTAGGCAGGTAGGGAATGGAGAGGAGAATGAATCACTTTGTAAATTTCAGCTTGACAATTGAAATCTGTAAACAACAGACTTTTCTCAACAGAGCAGCCAAAAATAGAGAAGCAACATTTGAAAGGAGGCTAGAGTTCCAACAGCTGGCTAGAAGATGAAAGGACAACATAATTATATGAAATATTTTATATTTACCTGACCTAAAATATATAAAAAAAAAATATTTAGTCTCTTTATAAGGATAAAAATGTGTAATATTTACAATAAAAACATAGATTTTTATTTAATTGTGATTTGTATATACTGTCAAGGGGTTACTAAAGGAGTATGCATATGTTTACCTGACGAGCTGAATGCTCACTAAGTTTAGTATCTAAACATCTCAGGTTTTCTGAAACAACTGTAAAAAAATAGTTACATTTACAGCAATTAAAAAGGTAGGAGGTATGTCTTTACTATGGATATTTATTATTATTATAATATTTTTACATTATTAAGAGAATAATTGCAGGGATACTATTACTATCCTAAAGATGGCATGAGTATTAATGAATACTCTCCACCACAGTGGCATCACTAGGGAGTGGCTACTGGGGCTATAGCCCCGAATCTGGGGACCATAGCCCAGAGTCTCTTACCGGGTGCAGCAGTCAGGGCTGCATGTGTCATGGCTGCGTGAATCTGATATTCTCACAGAGCCCAACCAGTGCAGTCCCGCCCCCAACCCCTCCACACACACAGAAGATCAGGAAGCCTCAATCTACTCCTGCTCCCGCCCCTCCCCCTCACATCAATTCACGTGGCTGTACTATGCAATTGAAGAGGATGTGTGGGTGGGAACCTTGAAACAGCAGCTATCTCCTCTACATGAACACTGCCCGAGCCTCCGGGGATAAGCCTGTGAGTAAACATTGTGACCAAGCTCTCCCCCCTCCTCCACTCTCCCTTCTGTCTGCCAAATCTCTCACCCTCGCTTTCTCTCACTCCTCCTCTTTTTATTTTGTGCTTCAGAAGTCTGATCAGAAACTGTATATGAATGTGAAGATTCTAAAAAATTCAGAACATTTCTTAACACTTTAATGCATTTCAATGTACAGTACTTCACATGCTTTGAATGGTCACACAGAGTCAATGGAAAAAGAAATCCAGTTCAGAGGGGGAGAAACTTACAAAGCAGGATTACTACAAACTGTTCCCTTAGTTTGATTTTACAGTTTTGCAGGTACTGTATGTGATCCAGGTGCATTTCTGAATGCACATGCGTTTTCAATGCATTCCATTCCCTCTTGCTTTTTTTTTTTTTGCCAAAGTTTCAGGTTTTTTTTTGTGTGTAATGTGTCCCAGTGTTTTTTTGTTGTGTTTTGCCACAGTGCAGTTCCACACAGAAAAAATGCAGCCTGTTCTACTTTTGTTGGCTGCATCCATGTAACATAGTGTCCATGCGTTTTTGGTGCAGAAGAAAAAACTACAGGACTGCATCTGGTGTGAACCGGTCCTTGATCATCTGCATCACCAAAAACAGCAACATAATGATCTCACTGAAGCAGAAACTCTTACAATGTCTGATTGTGAATATCAGAATTGTAGGGTGACAGCAGACAGTTCAGACAAAAAAGACCATGCTTGAACAAGGACACCCTTGATCAGACACTCGCTGACTTTAAACAACACATAATGCAATGCACACATTTGCAGCACGCTGTTGCAGGGTTTTAGGGGTTAGACACTTGATGTTATAGGGTAACAGCCCTCTATTCCTGTCTCGCAATGCTGCTGTTGTGTTTTCATCTTCACCTTTCACACAGGCTTCTGATGGAAACTACGGGTACATTCACACAGGCGTTCAGCCATGATGCGATTCCTAGTAGCAGAAATCTATAGAATCCTTCTGCAGAATTTGACAGCTGGTAGCAGATAGCTGCAGCCACCGAGCCCATACAGTGCAATGACAGGCTGCCAGTGGCCAAAGCTATTCATGGCTACACAGCCAGCAGTTACCTGCGAGGATCACAGCTGGACACAATGGGGTTGATTTACTAAAGGCAAATAGACTGTGCACTTTGCAAAGTGCAGTTGCTCCAGAACTTAGTAAATAAGGTAAGGCTTCACTTTGCAAAGAATACCCAATCAACGTGTGAGAAAAATAAACAAACTGCATTTTTGCTTGCACACAATTGGATGATGAAAGTCAGCAGAGCTTCTGCTCATTTACTAAGCTTTGGAGCAACTGTTATTCCAACTTTCTTTACTTCGCTGCTATGGGCTCTAACCCTAGATCTTTTCAAGACTCCCCTGCTTCATCACAAAAGGTACAAGCCCTGAATTTGCAGTGTTTTATTGTCTGCTGATATTCCTATGATAATCACTTTGTTCCCTGAAAACGCTTACTTTGGGCTACTTGGCTACCCCATAGATTTACTGTTGTCAATCTGTCCAACCAACCAAAAAAAAAAAAAAAAAAGTCCAGAACAGGAGACTGTCGTAATATCTATGGGGACTTTAGTTCTATGCAATTTTAACCCCCCTGGCGGTATTCCCGAGTCTGGCTCGGGGTGAGATTTTAGTACCAAAAGCGGTAACCCCGAGCCAGACTCGGGATCGCATCGCTGGATCCTGGAAGACGCGACTCACCTTGTCTCCAGGATCCCGTGATGTTCTCCCGCTGTGTTCGGCGGCCGGATCTTCCGCCCAAACCACTGTGTGCCCTGGCTTCCATTCCCTGCGAGCGTAGCGACGCAGGGGGTGGAACCGGCGGCAAATTCAAATAGTATATAACACAAACACACTGATACATTGTAATCCTATTGGATTACATTACTAAATATAATAAATATAATAAAATTGACCTCAGATTGCCCCCCAGTGCTTTGTCCAGTGCCCCTGCCTGCAGTTTTACTGTACTTTGTGTCTGGAAACTGCAGAGCGACCATGGCATCCAAAAAGCGCGCTTCAACCTCAAAAGCGACATATGACCTGCTGGAAAACAGCGACAGCGAGACAGAATCGCTTGCAGAAGTGAGTGATAGCGAATCATGGGGAAGTTCGTCATCAGGCACGGAAAGCGATTTCAGCGATGATCCTGCGACTTTGCCCAGCGATGTGCGGACTTGGTGCTCGATTGATTGCGGTACGGAGCACACAGCACCCCCAAGATTCCCGTTTACCGGAGCGCCTGGTATAAAAGTGGAGGTTGAAGATGACAGCCCCTTGGGATACCTCCAACTCTTTTTGACTGATGAAGTCATAGAAAGAATTGTTACAGAGACCAATCGGTACCAGGAACAACAAGCTGCTATACCTCAGAGGTTTTCAAGGAGCAGAAAATGGGAACCAGTGACCAAGGAGGACATCTGGAAGTTTCTGGGCCTAATTATTCTCCAGGGAGTGGTAGGGAAACCCCTGCAGAAATGGTACTGGACAACCAACAAAATATTAGCCACTCCTTTTTTTGGCACCATAATGTGGCACCAAATTTTCTCTCATAATGAAATATCTGCATTTTCAAAATAATGATGAATTTGATGAGACTTCTCATCCAGCTCCAAAACTGAAAAAAATTTGGGACTTATATCAAATTATTCAGAAAAATTTCCAGCAGACCTATGTACCAGACAGAGACATCAGTATCGACGAAAGTCTTATGGCCTACAAAGGAAGACTTAGCTGGATACAGTACATCGCGTCTAAGAGAGCACGATTCGGCATAAAATCATTCATGCTCTGTGAAGCCAGCACTGGTTATATATGGAATTCGGTCCTTTACACTGGGAAAGGGACCAAATTCAACGACAGATTCAGTCAATATGGAATGGCAACCGCTTCTGTTCTCACTTTGATTGTGCCATTGTTGAATCAGGGGTACTGTGTAACCACAGATAATTTTTATACTTCTCCAGAACTCTATGAGTTCCTTCTACAACACAAGACGGATGCATACGGGACTGTTAGAGCTAACCGGCGTGACATGCCGCCAACCTTTGCCAAAAAAAAGCTCACTGCAGGAGAAATAGTTGCCTGGCAAAAAGGCAAAATGATGGCACTAAGATGGTGAGATAAAAAAGATGTGTGCCTAATGAGTACCATTCACAACACCTCTACTCTCATGGTACATACAAAAGGTGGAAAAGATGTTATGAAACCTCAACTCGTAATGGACTACAACAACACAATGGGAGGTGTTGACAGAGCTGACCAGGCCATGACTTTTTACCCTGCTATGAGAAAGCAACAAAAAAAAATTACAAAAAAATCTTCAGGCATCTTCTTGAACAGTGCCTGTGGAACGCTTTCATTCTTCTAAAAAAAAAGAGTGACAGGCCTGTGATTCATGCAGACTTCGTTTGGAAAGTTGCAGAACTCATATTTCTGAAGCACCAAACACCAACCACTGTAAATCGATCTGGACGTCGTGCTGCTGGCGTTGTGAACCCGGAACGTCTGACAGGTCGACACTTTATGGACCACATTCCACCAACGGAAAAGAAGGCAGCACCCACAAGGATGTGTGTGGTTTGCTGCTCTAAACGTGATGACACAGGAAGGAAAGTCAGAAAAGAAACCCGGTTCTACTGTCCTGACTGTGACGTCGGACTTTGCGCTGTACCCTGTTTTAAAATTTACCATACCCGAGACGTTTACTAAAGCAATATGACTACTAATATTGCACTCTTGTTTGGCCAAAAAAAAATGTCAGTGTTTTTGATTTATATTATTTACTAAAATTTATTGAATAAAAAGTATTATTACTATTATATTATTATTTGTTATTATTTATAGTTATTTATTATATTATAATTTATGATTTTGTGTTTCAAACTTTATCATACCCAGGATGTCTACTAGACTCTTGTTTGGACAGATTTCAGTGAGTTATTCCTAAGAATTACAGGCCTACAATATAAAACGCCACATTTCCATGCAAAAATAATGGTACCGCTTTCAGCACCTAAAATCTGAAATAATCATACCGCCAGGGAGGTTAACTATAAAGTTGATAATGATAATATGCACATTAGTGCGGCCTAATTTATTAATACATCTTTAACTATGTAAGTACTTGAATTTGACTTGATATCACCTTCCTGTAGTCTCTGTACAGCAGAGACATAGGAGTGTAGCATGTTAAAGTGTCTTTATGTTCTCTTTATTCCCAGGCATCTCACTCAGAGATGTTGCCAACTTCAAAAGACATAGGTGTCCTTTTATGAAACTGAGATCAGCGGCGATCCCGAGTCTCACCGCTGATCTCAGCGCTTTACCAGTTTATGAAACTGAGATAATCAGCGGAGAACATGTTCTCCGCTGATTATCTCAGCACAGTGAGAATTCACAGAAACGGCCAGTTTATGAAGGTGCGATCTCCACACCTCACTGGCGATCTGTGACAGAATTCTCACTTTCTGATTCACCATTTCAGAAGTGGAGAATCAGAGTGAGAAGCCTGAAACTGGCTGATATTCTGGAGAAAGAAAGAAGTCTTTTGACTTCTTTCTTTCACCAAACAGTCAGAGCACATCTTCCCCACCATTACACACCCCAAAACCAGCAGGATAGGAATTTATAGTGTGTATATATATATGTATATATATATATATATATATATATATATATATATATATATATATATATATATATATATATATATATATATATATATATATATATATATATATATATATATACACACATACATATATACACACATACATATATATATATATATATATATATATATATATAAATATACATCTATATATATATATATATATATATATATATATATATAGCTATATATAGATACATATATATATATATATATATATATATATGTATCTATATATAGATATATTAACGTGCGGTCCTTCTAGGTATGATAACCTCCCTATACTTAGTAGACCACCACTGCGCCTCTGGAGATCAACCTAGGTTATGACTATCCTTAGTTGGTGTTTTCTACCTATAGCTGCCACTTTAAGTGAATATAGACCATATACTAAATAAATTTCAAATCTTGTGACGTGCTAGTGGTGTCCTACACCCACGTGAAGAATCCAAAATTTGTGGCGCTATCCTAAATGCACTTGTGTTAACACTGTATCCAGTGTAAAAAACTAATCTAGTGTACCCTTTATTTCAGGTGTAAAATGAAAATTCAAAAATCAAAAATGAATACTAAATAAATCAATTAAATACATCAAATAACTACCATACCAACAGTGACTTAGTGCTGATAAAAATAAATCATATATGTGACACCTTCCTTAGAAAATAGGTGACTTAATATAAATAACTAGCACCTTGCTTGTTAACAATGTGACTGAAGAATATGACTGAAAAATAAAGTCCGTGGAAAATACACACGTATGTGTAGAAAAAAGTCTGTGATAGTGGTTGGATAAAAAGTAACAATTGTGCCACAGCAAGTCCTTAGTGTATCCTGATGTTAGATGGAACCTTCCACCACACCTCTGTGTTCAGTGCTCCCTCTCCCAATAGACAGTCTCTCACCAGCTCTCTCTGCCTCCACTCTCGTATGAGGCTATAAAGCATAGGAGTATCCAGGCTATCAGCAGGGGTGAAGTTACATCCATCCAGGGATTTGCTCCATATAAGAATGAAAAAAAACTCCCAATAGTGTGATAACGTCACAACTTTTAATAATACACACTTCAAATAGCACTACAAAGGATGCACTCACATTGTGTAAAATCTTTAAAAGCACAGCACAAAACCACAGCAATCTGCACACAGCAAAATCAACACAGCGATCTGGACAAGCCTCACTGGGGGGTATGCTATAAAATCACCCACTACTCTGTAAGATAGCCAGTAATATGGATGATCCATCAGAGAGCTGCCGACAATCTGGTTGAGGTGTATTATACATATATATTCTTATATGGAGCAAATCCCTGGATGGATGTAACTTCACCCCTGCTGATAGCCTGGATACTCCTATGCTTTATAGCCTCATACGAGAGTGGAGGCAGAGAGAGCTGGTGAGAGACTGTCTATTGGGAGAGGGAGCACTGAACACAGAGGTGTGGTGGAAGGTTCCATCTAACATCAGGATACACTAAGGACTTGCTGTGGCACAATTGTTACTTTTTATCCAACCACTATCACAGACTTTTTTCTACACATACGTGTGTATTTTCCACGGACTTTATTTTTCAGTCATATTCTTCAGTCACATTGTTAACAAGCAAGGTGCTAGTTATTTATATTAAGTCACCTATTTTCTAAGGAAGGTGTCACATATATGATTTATTTTTATCAGCACTAAGTCACTGTTGGTATGGTAGTTATTTGATGTATTTAATTGATTTATTTAGTATTCATTTTTGATTTTTGAATTTTCATTTTACACCTGAAATAAAGGGTACACTAGATTAGTTTTTTACACTGGATACAGTGTTAACACAAGTGCATTTAGGATAGCGCCACAAATTTTGGATTCTTCACGTGGGTGTAGGACACCACTAGCACGTCACAAGATTTGAAATTTATTTAGTATATGGTATATATAGATATATATATATTTTTTTTTTTAGATGTTCACGTCTCTGGCTGGGTTCACACTTGTGCGATGCGTGAACCAGCGTGATTCCTGTGCGGGTTTTCACATCGCACCTACATTGACATCTGCACACCACTGCGGGTGTCAATGTAAAGTTAATGACACCCCCAGATCATTTCACAGATCGCAGTGCGAACTATGTAATGGTGCAGGAATCGGATCGCATGGGTGTTCACACCCATGCGATCCGATTCCAGTGCGGACCAAATAAAGGGTCCTGTACCATTTTGGTGCAAATGCAATATGATTTAGGGCCAGTTCCCATTGCTGCGGTGTCCGAGATCGGATGTGATTCGCACCGCAGTGCAAAATCACATCCGATCTCTGTGCGATGCGATTTCAGCCATACACATAGTATTGCTAAATTTGCATTGCCCTCGGACCAAACTCTTACAGGACCCTTTTTTTGGTCCACAGCAGAATCGGATTGCATGGGTGTTCACACCCATGCGATTCGATTACTGTCCGAGTTTGCAGATCGCACTGCGATATGCGAACTGATTTGGGGGTGTTAACTTTTAGGCCCAGTTCACACTTGTGCGATGCCGGACATCGCACAGGCATCGCATGTTATTAGCAGCACACTGCCATTCACATTACATGCGATGTCTGTGTGGTGCGATATCAGCTGTACAGATAGTATGGCTGATATCGCACCGCATTCGGTGCAAACACGCACAGGACCCTTTTTTCTGTTCGGACCAGAATCGGATCGCATGTGTGTTCACACATATGCGATCCGATTCATGTCCGAACTGTCAGTTCGCAGTGCGATATGCAAGCTGATCTGGGGGTGTCCTTAACAATGTATTGACACTCCCCAGCGATTCGCATATGGCAGTGTGAACTGACATGCGAGTCGGTGCGATGCGGGAACCTGCAGTGGATTCGCAGTGTTCTCGCATCGCACCAGTTTATCAATTTTTATGTTTATCTATAATGAAATATATTTTATTTTAATTTATTAATAAATATTTATACTTGTATACTTTATTAAAATTATTTTTTTAATGATTATAAATGTATTTTGCATTTATATGAATGGTGTATAGCTGCATTACATATGTGCATTACATTCATTTACTATACACCATTCACATTTAAATAGGAACATGTATGATCTTTAAATATTGATAAAAACAATGTTTTTTTTATAATTAGGTTAATGTATATTGTGTAGGGGGAATTTAACTATTATTTTATTAATATGTTGGGGAATAATGTGTGCTGATTTGTGTTAAACTTTTGTATTTTATGGTTCCTCATACTGTAATCCCGCTATATCACACGAGATCACAGTGAGAGGAGCCATTCTCAGGAGTTTCCGGCGTTTGTAGATCGCTCCTCAACTCAACATGAGAAGCGATCTACACACTTTCATAAACAGGCACTCAGAGGAGAGCGATCTCCTCTGAGAATGCCTGAGAACTGAAAAGCGGTATTTTACCGCACTTTCATAAAAGGACACCCTAATACCATATCATAAACATTTCATTTTTGTGATATGGGTCCATTCTCCTCCAAAAAAAATCTGACAGTTTGTAACTCCGCTATTTAAAACAGTTGAGATTCTGAGATTTGTAATTTAAAGAAAAAGAAAAATATTTAAATCCTGTTTTAAAAGCTTTCAAGTTGTATTAGATCAGTAAATCATTTTGGATACATTCTTATGTGCCTTAAATCTAGGTTTGACAAGGAAAAGATTCAGTACTCCTTGTACATCTATATGAACGGAATGCTATTCATAAAGATTTCGTAAAAATTAACACTAATGCATTTCCATTAAGTCTGTCTTCAAAAAGCTAGCATCGAACTTCTGAGCAACACTAATAAAGTTAAATGAGGTTTCCTAAGTCTTTGTAATGTTCTGCTGCCCCCTATTGCTTTATAGGCAAAAAGACTTTATGGAGAACAATATAATTTACTACTTTAATTGTGCTTGTACACTGTAGTTACATAAATAATGACATATAAAAGCTGTCATATGAAAACAATATATATTTAGATAAAGTATACTTTTTTTAAATATTCATTTAGTTTGCTTCCAAGTTACTCCAACTTTCTCTGTAAAAAAAAGTAATAACTTCTTTGTAGATATAGTGCATTGTATATAACACAACAAATTGATCCAAGGTAGTCTGTAAGTACATTATGGTAATACAGTATATTGGATAGATATGATAACGTAAAATAATATTTTATTTGCAAGAAACTAAACTTCATATTATCCTAATATTTACATGGATATGCTTTCTGTATTTATTTATTCAGCTTGCTTGTGGTCATATTTTCTGTCATTGTTTGTAGGAGCCTAGAAGTATTCTTACATTTCTGACTAAGCATGAAAAGCTAACCAATAAGAACATGAACACTGATGAAAAAGCTAATAACTGATACATTCCATGTAAGGCTCAGAAATTCTGCCACCCCAATCACAAGGCAGTGAACAGAACTTGGAGCAAATAGACCACTACAGTGAGAAAATGTCCATGAAAACATGTCTTAAAGTGATTGTAAAGTCTCCTTTTTTATTTCTATTAAAATAACAAATATGTCATACTTACCTGCTCTGTGTAGTGGTTTTGCATAAGGAAACCTGGATCCTCCTCTTCTCGGGTTCTTGACTGAAGCTCCTGGCCCCTCCCTTCTGCTGAGTGCCCCCACAGCAAGCAGCTTGCTATGGGGGCACCTGAGCTGAGTCACAGCCCCCTGTGTCCATTCAGACACAGAGATGGCATTCGGCCCCACCCCCTCTCTCCTGACTGGCTGAGTTTGATTGACAGCAGTGGGAGCCAATGGTGCCGCTGCTGTGTCTCAGTCAATGAGGAGAGAGTCTCGGATGGCTGAGGCATTCATGGACTTTGCTGGATAGAGATGGGGCTCAGGTAAGTATTAGTGGGGACTGAGTGGGGCTGCTGCACACAGAAGGGTTTTTATTTTAATGCATTAAGATAAAAAACCTTCTGACTTTACAACCCCTTTTACTATGCTTTTTAAAACTACATAATGTAAACTGTAGATATAACTGAAATCTAACTCTAGTGAGAGTGGAACAAGAGCCTGCAACAAGTTGCTGAACTTTACTGAAGGGCCCATGCCCAATTCAAATCAATATAGTTACATAGTTACATAGTAGGTGAGGCTGAAAAAAGTCCATCAAGTCCAACCTATGTGTGTGATTGTATGTCAGTATTACCTTGTATATTCCTGTATGTTGTGGTCGTTCAGGTGCTTATCGAATAGTTTTTTTAATTTTTGAATATAGAATTAATTGAATGGCAATAAACAACAAAAATGATGTAGGTTAATTACCAATGTAATTCAAAGCTTACTGTAACTGTAGGTGAACAGCTAAATGCATATAAACTATATTGCCAGTGTGGATAATGAAGAGCAGCAGCACATTGATCATCCTTCTGCACTCCCCTACTGTAAAGCCGTGTACACACGATCGGATTTTCCAACGGGAAATGTGTGATGACAGGCTGTTGGTGGAAAATCCAACCGTTTGTAAGCTCCATGGGACAATTGCTGTTGGATTTTCCGCAAAAAAATGTTGGATGGCAGGCTTTAAAATTTTCTGCTGACAATTTTGGATAGTTATTCTAGCAAAAAGTAACAAATATTGTGTTTTTTTTCAAAATAGTCGCTCTTTTTTTGTTTATAGCGCAAAAAATAAAAACCGCAGAGGTGATAAAATACCACCAAAAGAAAGCTCTACTTGTGGGAAAAAAGGACATCAATTTTGTTTGGGTACAACGTCGCACGACCGCGCAATTGTCAGTTAAAGCGAAGCAGTGCCGTATTGCAAAAAATGGCCTGGTCAGGAAAGGGGTAAATTCTTCCGGGGCTGAAGTGGTTATTGTGTCCATGTCTGCACTGGAAACTCTTTCCTCAGTGCACTCATATCCACCCTCCCTTTCTGGCCACTGCACTTGTCACACTGACAGATGCATTGCCATGGCGATTTTTACTGTGGTAGGTGAAGCCTGATGGGGAAGACTAGTTCCCCATTAGCTCCACTTTACTTATGATTGACAGAGCATGGCAGTAGGTGCTATTCAGTCCAGTAGCAGCTTATGAAACTGCCTACTGCCATGCGCAGTCAATCAAAAGCAATGCTGACCTCTCATCAGGCTTCCCCAGACAGTGATAAGTCATTTTCCTAATATGGACATTACCCATATTTGGGTAATGACATGACCTATATCCCTGCTTACATTTAGCTTTCACCCAGGGAATCTCCCAGCTGACAGCTGGATGGGGCCAGGGATACAGCACTGTGCAGGAAACTGTTACATACATGACAGCTTTCCAGCACAGGTAGGGCCTATTCTGAATGCCAGCTCAGGGTTGGTCTTAATCACTGCAACTTTCCTAATTTGAGAACTGGTGATAATTCCTTTACAATTTTTTGCTGCCTTAGTAAAAGATTCTTAAAGCAGTTATCGTAAGAACTACCTTAATTTGCCACAAATGTTAATAATGTTACTGACACTGCTTGGCTGAATTAGGTACTAGTATTCAGGTTCTTAAAACCAATCTAAAGCCATCAATTTAATGGTTTAAAAACATAAAACGTAAAAAAGTTACACCCCAACATGACGGGAATGCTAACTGTGACATTTGCTTGTGCTCTCAACCAAAACTGTCAAACCATCAAATGTGCAGCATCATAGCAGTTGCAAATCAAACATAGTCTAAGATGGCAGCTTACTTGGTTGAAAAGCATAGCAGAATTTAGTTCTGCTTTAAGGAAACTACCACCAGAAAAGTGTAATTATTTGAATTCCCATGTCTGTCTCTTGTGTAGTATGAATTATTTAGCACAACCCTATTGCTTTCATGAAGAAGAGAAGGCTGCTCTCCCCCAGCCTCCATGTAGTTGAGCTCTTTTCTGAAGCCCAGTTCTGTATTTTTATCCTCTACTCTCAACTTACTAGCTGCATACACATCTTTTTACAGCCCAACAGGCTCCCAACAGTCCTGACTGGATTCTCTTCCAGCTGTTAGTACTCTGTCCATGCAAGGAGTTCTTACTTTGGAATAAATAATTAATTAATTAGGGAATCAGACTGCAAGTGAATTAAATTTGTCATTATGAGATGTGTCAGAGACACAAACCACTCCAGGGAAGTTTCTGATATTATTTAAATTATCTGTGAGCTCTGGTGGCCCTATTGGACTAGAGCAGAGCTAATTATACTCGCCCTGCTTTCCCCTGAGAAAATAGACTACTGCAATAGTGGTCTATTGCATATTGATTAAAGATGAGCAAATGGAATAAAATTTGCTCTGCCTCAAATTTGTGCAATGCAGAACAGAGTGGTTATAAAGTAGAAACCTGACTTTGGATTAATGTGGAGTATGTAGATTATGGAAACTCCTCAGTGATCCTTAACTGCAAAATCTTGAAATGTTTCCAAAAGCTGCTTTACATTTCTTTAATAATTATTTAATGTAAAAATGTAACCTCTACCTCCCAGCACCAAACCATTTTTTTAATCCTTTTATGATAACACATGTGACATGTGAAGCTGAAGTATGAATGTTTAATGCCGCATAATTCTTTCCTCAGCAACAGCAAGAACTGACACAAAAATATTTCTGTTTTACAGATGTACATGTTTAATTCCATAGTGGAAAATTGCTATAAAAATCAGTTCAGAAATGATACTGTGACTGTCAGTAAAACCAACAAAAAATCAAAGAACAACATGGCAAGACGATTTTCAATAGGGCAAGAGAACATAGAGACAACAGTATTATATCGTGCAACATAATCTAAGGAATAGTTTCTAATACCAATTTGTATAGCAATTCATCTAATGAAAGTGTATGTGCATTCATTCTGTGCAAATGAGGAAAAATCTAATTTTATTAGGCTTGTTTGCAAATGCTTTTAGTAGATTTAAAACAGAAAATACCACATTTGGGCACTAGATGGTGCTTAGTATCATAGGTATTTCCCACAATACCTAGCGCCTTCTAGTCAAGAAATTCTGTATTTTCAATTTTAAATCAATAGAACTCTTTTCCAGAAAGAGCCTAATAACATTAATTTGTTTGCCCTGTTAGCACAAAGCGAACATGCAATTTCACTGGGCAAATTGTTATGCTATTTTTTTTATGAATAAACCCCTATGTAAACTCACTGTGGCATACAATGGGCTGTAAAGCCCAATAATTGTATCCAAATAGCTATATAGATAAGTGCAAAGGATATTTTGCTTTTGTAACATACTGTTTGTAATATTGGGTATTCTAATATATGGGACAACATTTAAACCGTTGGTTGTGTTTATCTACAGTATCTCACAAAAGCGAGTACACCCCTCACATTGCAGACCAATTTGATGCAGTGTGCGGCATATGGTCTGAGCACTGACAGGCTGACCCCCCCCCACCCCTTCTGTAGCAATGCTGGCAGCACTCATACGTCTATTTCCCAAAGACAACCTCTGGATATGATGCTGAGCATGTGCACTCAACTTCTTTGGTCGACCATGGCGAGGCCTGTTCTGAGTGGAACCTGTCCTGTTAAACCGCTGTATGTTTTTGGCCACCGTGCTGCAGCTCAGTTTCAGAGTCTTGGCAATCTTCCTATAGCCTAGGCCATCTTTATGTAGAGCAACAATTCTTTTTTCAGATCTTCAGAGAGTTCTTAGCCATGAGGTGTCATGTTGAACATCCAGTGACCAGTATGAGAGAGTGAGAGCGATAACACCAAATTTAACACACCTGCTTCCCATTCACACCTGAGACCTTGTAACACTAATGAGTCACATGACACCGGGGAGGGAAAATGGCTAATTGCGCCAAACTTGGACATTTTCAAGTAGGGGTGTACTCACTTTTGCTGCCAGCGGTATAGACATGGCTGCGTGTTGAGATATTTTGAGAGGACAGCAAATTTACACTGTCATACAAGCTGTACACTCACTACTTTACACTGTAGCAAAGTGTCATTTCTTCAGTGTTGTCACATGAAAAAATATAATAAAATATTTACAAAAATGTGAGGGAGTGTACTCACTTTTGTGAGATACTGTACATCGTATACAACTTCCAGCTTCACAATTGTGTTACTGGGATTTTTTCTACTTCAAAGGCCTGGCCATTGTTTTGTTTGCTTATCAAATCTCACGTGAGTTATTCACAGCAACCTTACTTAGATCCTCAAATCATGCTAAACCCTATAAACATTTGCTAAGCTGGTCATACAGTACATGCTGAACTGGAAACATTTCAATCCATGTATAGGCTAGCTGGTATTACACAAAATGATTTATCGATCAACTTGTGTACAAGCAGCCTGTCCATTGTTTTCTGAAAAGTCATTGCCGCTGGCATTTTATTCTACCCAGAATACAATAGCTCAGTGAATCCCTCATCCACATTGAACGTGTGAATGTGGGAATCAGTTATTATTATTTTACTTTTTTTGATCAGCCCACTGTAATCATGTATGGACAGTTTTAGGAGTAGTGATCAATATCTGTTAAACAGGGACGGCCACACATGGATCGAAATTCAGCTGATACATGCTGAACTGTCTGAAATTTGATTAATCTATGGCCAGCTATAGCCTGTAGGTTTCCTGTGTAAGCAATCAGTCACTCTGGCAGCTAGTCTAGAGGGGCATATGTAGAGGGTCCATTTTAAAAATAGAAATGCCACTGAGAGCAATAAAACAGAAATCTGTGACCTGATATTTGTTGCAGAGTTCCCAGGAAGCAGGCACCCCAGGCATACCTCCCAACTTTTTGAGATGGGAATGAGGGACACCTATTAGCAAAAGTATGCAGGCATAGGATACACCCCTTGCCACGCCCTCTTAAAGGAGAATTGTACAAAAAAAACAAGTTAAACCCACAAGTGCTTTTTTTACCACTGCTATTCCTTTATTTTGGCTTTTGTAATTTACAAATGCAGCAATTTAGAAATCAGATTAAAGGTTTAGTGCTGGAAAACACTTTTTGATAGACAAAAAGTGCATTTTATATGCAGCTATATAGATCAGACCAAAATGAGGGACAAATGAGGAGGAATGAGGGACAGAGGGACATTGCTCCAAATTAGGGACAGCCCCTCAAAATCAGGGACAGTTGGGAGCTATGACCCCAGGTAATACCATTAGCCAAAACTAGGTGAAAAATTATGTTAATGTACAACCCAAGGTCAAGGTACGAAATCAAAAGTCAGAAGCATAGTGTGAATAGTCAAGAGTCAGATTCTGTGCAGGCAACTGCAGTCCACAGTAGGGGTGAAAGCCTTAATAAAGAGGTGCAAGCATGAGTACATGTCACAGGAAAGTAAAAAACCTTATCATGTGAACAAATAAAAAAGTAAAATAGTTTAAAAATCATAAAATATTTACAAGCAGCTACAGAAACATGAAGTTTACTAGGCTTCAGTTATGAATGAACACAGTGAGTGAGTGTGTTTACTGTGTTCGTTTAGAAAAGAAAGGGGAAAGTAAATTTATATATTGACTAGCCCTTTCCTCCGCTCTCCATGCTGAAACATCCCCCGCAGCAGTCGAGGGAAGAGAAGGGAAGCCAACAGCACTGCTGGGGGGTTGGGGGGGGCATGGGGGGAAGCCTGGGCAATAGGGGAAGTGGCACCACACAGGGTGTTTAGGTTGTGTCCAGGCACACCTGGCAACCCTGCCCCCCCCCACGCACACGCCTATGATGACAATACTATGACTACTAAGACTAATAATAATAATAATAATACTAATAATAACAAAGATCCACAATACAATTATAGTCACGTTGCAGTTGCATTCATATGTTAAATATTAATTATGATTATTCCACTTAAATAATGCTATGGGACATTGCAACAATGGTAAATCATACAGTCAATGTAATTGAACAACCTTTATATATGAGAATATGATGGGTGTGCACAGAATCTAAAGCATGCAGTCAGATTCAAAAGAAATTTACATTGTGTAATTTGATTGTTAATGGTATAGAACTAATCAATTCAATTATGAGCTAAATTACACTTGGATAATTATATACTGAAAACAGAAGTGTAAAAGGAACAAAATTAACTCATTATTAATGGAAACACAAGATGCTAATTACACTATGGGGGAGATTTACTAAAACTGGTGCACACAGAATCTGGTGCAGCTGTCCGTAGTGACCAATCAGCTTCTAACTTTATCTTGTTTAATTCAGCTTTGACAATATAAGCTAAAAGCTGATTGGTTACTATGCACAGCTGCACCAGATTCTCTGTGCACCAGTTTTAGTAAATTACCCCCTATATACTATTACACCAAATATTAATAGAAATTACATTACCATATACATTAGTCTTTATAAATAATTTATGTGACAGATTGTGTAGCAGTTTAATGTCTTGAAATAATGGTGTTAATGATGGTAGTCATTAATAGTAGCAGTAGTAGCAATCTAGTTGTATAGTAAAAGTAGTAAATGTGATATAGTAGTAGTAATAGTGCTAGTAGTTACAACAAAGTCAGTACTGGTGAAGATGTCAGTAGCAATAACATGAATAGTAAGAACGATGAAGTAATATTATTACTACTAATAGTAGCAGTAGTAGTGATGATGTATTAGTTGGAATAACACAAATGCTTGTTGTAGTACCAAAAGTAGTATTAATATAATGATGAATGTAATAATAGCAACATTACAAAACGAGAATTGTGTCTAATGTAAAACTGCCTTGGTTAATTCTAGTACTGTTACCTCCTTATTTGACTTGTTAGGGCATACTGTATGGCCTTGTAGTTGCATGTGATGCCACCACTATAATGTGGTTCTAAAGACTCAAGGATTTTTACCTTCATGCATTCTATGCATGAAGGTAAAAAAACCTTCCCTGTGCAGCTCCCCCCTCATACTTACCTGAGTCCGATCTTCCTCCAGCACTGTGCACTAGAGCTTTCTGAGGACTCTCCCTCCTCATTGGCTGAGACAGGAGTGGTAGCCATCTGTCAATCATAGACAGTGAGCCAATGAGGAGAGAGAGGGGCGGGCCACACCTCAGCTCTGTGTGTGAATGGACACGCAGAGCAGCTGCTTGGGAGCAAGCCTGCTTGGGGGCCCCCATAGCAAGCTGCTTGCTGTGGGGACATTTGGCAGAAGGGAGGGGCCAGGAGCACCTGCGGGAAGCCAGAGAAAAGGAGGATCAGGGCTGCTCTGAGCAAAACCACTGCACTGTCAGCAGAGAGCGGGCTGAAGTCCGCTTTCTGCTGATGTCACAGAAATCGGTCCAGGCTCGACGTCATCACAACAATGGAAGTCGGTATCTGCCTGGTGCCTAGACCGACACCTGGCTCAGCCTCTCAGTGAGCCACTGAGAGCCTGAGCCAGCCGCTCCCGCTCCCTCCACAGCTCAGCGCTCCAATGAGCGAGGAGGAGGCAGAGTGGAGAGCTGTGACTAACAGTCACCAGCTCTCTGCTCGGGGAGCTGTGAGAACCTAGCGACCGGCGGTGTTCGATCGCTCGGTTCTCAGTGTAGAGTCAGACTGATGCTGCATCCACCTAGGTAAATATAAATATGGAAAAAAAAACTAAACCCATACTTATTTTTTAAGTGTCACCTTTAATGATCAGATGATCAGATCAGATATCTCTGATGCAGCTGGGTGGGGCCATCAAAGCCAATCAGGTGCCATAACGTCTGCTTATGTGTCCATAAAAGATTATTATTTATCCATTCTCTAACTCTACCATCATTTATGAAGTTGGATACTTTTCAGTGGATACCATGAGCATAACATTGACTACATATACACTATATTTGATGATTAAGAGGAGAGACTATGCTTCATGGCGTACACATTTTTCTGTTTTCCATAGTTTTTATTTTTTAATTTTTTTATTTATCATATTTAAAATTATACATACAAAACATCGGATAGGCAGTACAACATGTTTTACAAGTACCAAAGAATTTCACAGTGATCCAGGCATTATTGTTACCATCAACAATCTATGAATGCATAGTCCTGAATCCCAACCCTAACCCTGTAGACCAGCAGATGTCCCTCCCCATCCTTTAAGGGTCAGAACCTCACCCCCCCTCAAGCGCCTCAACATTGAAACTTAGAACCATGGGCAGTGGGATCTGGTGTCAAGCACCCTAGATCCCTTCATCCTCATTATTATTGTCAGTGCATTGTTCTCATACACTTACCCTCTGGTGAAACCTTACCAGCTGGATCTTGCTCTTAATTGTGGCTGCTACTCTGAGCCCCATCTTCCTCCAGTGTATTCTTTGAGTCAACCCATCTAAACCATACCTTCCTAAACTTCTTGGGAGCTCCCTTGGCCTCATACGGTATAAAAGAATGTTCGCATTCACTACCTTTACCCACATCCCCACTGTCAACTGCTCTCCATGGATCCATCACCAAGCTATAAGTTTTTGTTCTCCAAAATATAAAATCCTGAGGAACAGCATAGTATATACAGTGGGGACGGAAAGTATTCAGACCCCCTTACATTTTTCACTCTGTTTTATTGCAGCCATTTGCTAAAATCATTTAAGTTCATTTTTTTCCTCATTAATGTACACACAGCACCCCATATTGACAGAAAAACACAGAATTGTTGACATTTTTGCAGATTTATTAAAAAAGAAAAACTGAAATATCATATGGTCCTAAGTATTCACACCCTTTGCTGTGACACTCATATATTTAACTTTCTTCTGATCATCCTTGAGATGGTTCTACACCTTCATTTGAGTCCAGCTGTGTTTGATTATTATACTGATTGGACTTGATTAGGAAACCCACACACCTGTCTATATAAGATCTAACAACTCACAGTGCATGTCAGAGCAAATGAGAATCATGAGGTCAAAGGAACTGCCTGAAGAGCTCAGAGACAGAATTGTGGCAAGGCACAGATCTGGCCAAGGTTACAAAAAAATTTCTGCTGCACTTAAGGTTCCTAAGAGCACAGTGGCCTCCATAATCCTTAAATGGAAGACGTTTGGGAGCCAAACGTCTAGCCAAACTGAGCTATCGGGGGAGAAGAGCCTTGGTGACAGAGGTAAAGAAGAACCAAAAGATCAGTGTGGCTGATCTCCAGAGATGCAGTCAGGAGATGGGAGAAAGTTGTAGAAAGTCAACCATCACTGCAGCCCTCCACCAGTCGGGGCTTTAAGGCAGAGTGGCCTAACGGAAGCCTGTCCTTAGTGCAAGACACATGAAAGCCCGCATGGAGTTTGCTATTTGCTAAAAAAAATGCCTGAAGGACTCCAAGATGGTGAGAAATAAGATTCTCTGGTCTGATGAGACCAAGATAGAACTTTTTGGCCTTAATTCTAAGCGGTATGTGTGGAGAAAACCAGGCACTGCTCATCACCTGTCCAATACAGTCCCAATAGTGAAGCATGGTGGTGGCAGCATCATGCTGTGGGGGTGTTTTTCAGCTGCAGGGACAGGATGACTGGTTGCAATTGAGGGAAAGATGAATGCGGCCAAGTGCAGGGATATCCTGGACAAAAACCTTCTCCAGAATGCTCAGGACCTCAGACTGGGCTGAAGGTTTACCTTCCAACAAGACAATGATACTAAGCACACAGCTAAAATAACGAAGGAGTGGCTTCACAACAACTCCGTGACTGTTCTTGAATGGCCCAGCCAGAGCCCTGACTTAAACCCAAATGAGCATCTCTGGAGAGACCTAAAAATGGCTGTCCACCAACATTTACCATCCAGCCTGACAGAACTGGAGAGAATCTGCAAGGAGGAGCATGGTGGTGGCAGCATCATGCTGTGGGGGTGTTTTTCAGCTGCAGGGACAGGATGACTGGTTGCAATTGAGGGAAAGATGAATGCGGCCAAGTGCAGGGATATCCTGGACAAAAACCTTCTCCAGAATGCTCAGGACCTCAGACTGGGCTGAAGGTTTACCTTCCAACAAGACAATGATACTAAGCACACAGCTAAAATAACGAAGGAGTGGCTTCACAACAACTCCGTGACTGTTCTTGAATGGCCCAGCCAGAGCCCTGACTTAAACCCAAATGAGCATCTCTGGAGAGACCTAAAAATGGCTGTCCACCAACATTTACCATCCAGCCTGACAGAACTGGAGAGAATCTGCAAGGAGGAATGGCAGAGGATCCCCAAATCCAGGTGTGAAAAACTTGTTGCATCTTTCCCAAAAAGACTCATGGCTGTATTAGATCAAAAGGGTGCTTCTACTTAATACTGAGCAAAGGGTCTGAATACTTAGGACCATGTGATATTTCAGTTTTTCTTTTTTAATAAATCTGCAAAAATGTCAACAATTCTGTGTTTTTCTGTCAATATGGGGTGCTGTGTGTACATTAATGAGGAAAAAAATTAACTTAAATGATTTTAGCAAATGGTTGCAATATAACAATAGAAAAATTTAAGGGGGTCTGAATACTTTCCATCCCCACTGTACATCTACCTCCTCTTGGTCAAATATACCCATATGGGGGAGAGCATATGTTAGGTAGTGCAAAGTTATCTGATATAAATACCGTCACCCTACACCACAGGGGGTCGTATCCTAGGGCATGCTCAGACCATGTGAATAAAAGTTCCTTCCACCCCCGTACATTTATGACAAACTGCAGAGTCTCTCTTGTGCATTCAATACAGTCTAGCCAGTGTGTAGTAAATGTAGCAATATTCCAAGCAAGGTGGAACCTGATTTAAATAATACTTGCCAGTATTGGATTATATTGGATGGACAGCTTTGGCACTGCTATGTGTTATATAGTATGACATCCAGTGGTGGGGTATGACTGTCACATTTTTCAGGTATTGAAAATCATGTTGTTTTATTGCAATTATTTATTGGAACATTTATATCCATCATCAAGCTCTACATTGCTTGAAGATATTTTTGCATCTTTGTTTTGTGTGAACATCAAAATATTGGATGGATTGAATGCCTGCATGGCATGGGATTGAAGCTCATATTAACTTCAATATATTTGCACAATTGTTTATTGTGTTGCAACTGATAGCACCTTTATTCCACCTTGTTTCAATAGACTGATGCTGTCTATTTTTGTTTCTTTTTGAGTGTACAATTTTAGGCTTAACCACTTCTGGACCGCCTGCCATCGTTATACATTGGTATTTTGATATTAAATACCGGGGTTATGGCAGCAGATAGCTGCCATAACCCCAGTATTTTCTTAAACGGCGGGCAGTCCGCTTTCAGATAAAAGTGGTCACTTTTTTTGGCGGAGGGAGAGGTGCCCCTTACCAGAGCCGTTGGTAGGGCAGAGACGATCGTTCCTTTCCCATTTGACTCAATGACGCTGGATGACGAAAGCGACCTCAAATGTCACTACTGCCCAGTGGCCTTAAAGAGACTTTTTTTTAATTGAAAAAAAAAAGACTTTTTTTTATTTATTTTTTATCTAATGCAGTAAATGTGAGATCTGAGGACTTTTTGACCCCAGATCTCACATTAAAGAGGTCATGTCATGCTTTTTTCTATTACGAGGGATGTTTACATTCCTTGTAATAGGAATAAAAGTGATCCGATTTTTTTTTAAAAGAGACTGTGTAAAAAAATAAAATAAAAAGTAGAAAAAAAAACTAAAGTGCCCCGTCCCGCCGTGCTGGTGCGCAGAAGCAAACCCAATACGTAAGTTGCGTCTGCATATGTAAATGGTGTTCAAACCACACATGTGAGGTATCGCAGTGATCATTAGAGTGAGAGCAATAATTCTAGCAAAAGACCTCCTCTGTAACTCAAAACTGGTAACCTGTAGAAATTTTTAAACATCGCCTATGGAGATTTTAAGTGTCAAAGTTTCCACGAGCAGGCACAATCTTGAAGCGTGACATGTTGGGTATCAATTTACTCAGTGTAATATTATCTTTCAAGATATTAAAAAATTGCTTTAATTTTTTATTTTTTTATTAAAAAAGTGTATTTATTCCCAAAAAATTGCATTTGCAAGACTGCTGCGCAAATACGGTGTGACATATACTGTAGTATTGCAACAACCACCATTTTATACTCTGATAACTGATTTTAAGTTGTTCCGATCATGTGACCTCAGAGGTGGCAAGATTATCTGGTTACGTTAGCGGGTGAACCCGCCCTTGTTTATATAAGAGCTGCCAAAGCGAAAAGACAGCAGTCGCCTGGAGGCCTCCCATGGAGGCAGAGTTTTTTCGTTTTTCCTATTTTTAAATTTAAGTAAATTGGGTGGCATGATTGATGGTGGATGTACATCGTGGGACACTTTTTTTTTCTTTTTTGATAAAGGAATTGTCGAAAACTGTCTCTTGTGGTTTTTAATTTTTAACACTTTTTTTGGTGAATGGGTAGGGGTACAATGTACCCGATACCCATTCACATGGGGGGGGGAGCCGGGATCTGGGGGCCCCCTTGTTAAGGAGGGCTTCCAGATTTCGATAAGCCCCCGCCCGCAGACCCCGACAACCACCGTCAGTGTTGTTGGGAAGAGGCCCTTGTCCCTATCAACATGGGGACAAGGTGCTTTGGAGTGGGGGTGCCAAAGCACCTACCCTCAAATGTGGTGGGCATGTGGCCTGGTATGGTTCAGGAGGGGGGGTGATCACCCCCCTCCTATCCTGACCTGCCAGGCTGCATGCTCGGATAAGGGTCTGGTATGGATTTTGGGGGGGACCTCACGCCAATTTTTAAAAAAATTTTGGCATGGAGTTTTCCTTAAAATTCATACCAGGCCCTTCGGACTGGGGGGTACCCTACACCATTTTTTTTTTTCATTTTTTTCATCTATATTGCCAAGATCCGGCAATACAAACAATACCGCTAAGAGCAAGATTAGATTAAATTTTTTCCTTCAGAAATGTCATTATTGCTGTGGCATGTTCCACACATTGCACAGATGTGCCACTTTATAGGCAGCCTAAGGGGACCACCCAGGCATGATATTTAGAGGAATACTTAATTTTTATTGTTTCACTTTAAGCATCATTAAAATCACTGCTCCTGAAAAAAGGATTATTTTAAAAACTTTTTTGAATTGAGTACCCGGGTCCCCATATACTTTTTATGGCAATAACTTCCATATAAGCCTTAAAATTAGGTCTTTTTATTTTTCATGCTCTTGTCCCATAGACTTTAATAGCATTCCCATGTTCACTAGAACTTTTTACCCATTTGCGGTGTTCTGGTGCGAGCCGAACCGTGGGGTGTTCGGCCCATCCCTATGTAACATGTTATGGATCATGGAGAAGGATCCTTGAGCTGATTCAAAAACTTACTTGTATATAGTTACATGATTATCTGGCTGCACAAATCCTCATGTCCACACAGGGGCGGATCCAGGGGGGCAATGGGGTAATTGCCCCCCCTGAGTTGCAGGTGAGCGTCGGCCAGTCAGCGGGTGAGGGAGTGGACAGCTTGGTGGGCTGGCAGCTCGGTGGGTGGGTGAGTGAGCTGGCACCATGGGGAGCGGGTGAGTGAATGGGAGGGCCAGTCGGCAGGTGAGCAGGCCCAATCAGCGGGCTGGCAGGCGGGGGAGCAGAGAAATGACATCTCTCACCGCCTGGTGCCCACCCTACATCCCTGCAGTTCCGCCCTCACTGTGCAGGCAGTCACTGGCAGCAGAAAAATTACATCATCTCTCTGCTGCCTGACTTCACTCTGGGACACAGGACATGACAATCCCCACCTTAGCAGGAAAGTGACAATTGTAGCAGGAAAGTGACAATCCACAACGTGTGACAGGTGATGTGGGAAGTGACAATCCGCAATGTGTGGCAGGTAACGTGGCAAGTGACAATCCACAATGTATGGCAGGTGACAATCCGCAATGTGTGGCAGGTGACGTGGCAAGTGACAATCTGCAATGTGTGGCAGGTGATGTGGCAAGTGACAATCCACAATGTGTGGCAGGTGACGTGGCAAGAGACAATCCACAATGTGTGGCAGGTGACATGGCAAGTGACAATCAGCAACGCGGGGCAGGCGACGTGGCAAGTGACAATCCGCAACTTGTGGCAGGTGATGAGGCAAGTGACAATTTTCAACCTGTGGCAGGTGACGTGGCAAGTCACAATCCACATCTGGTGACAGGTGACATGGCAAGTGACAATCCACAATGTGTGGCAGGTGACGTGGCAAGTGACAATCAGCAACGCGGAGCAGGCGATGTGGCAAGTGACAATCCGCAACTTGTGGCAAGTGACGAGGCAAGTGACAATCTGCAACCTGTGGCAGGTGACATGGCAAGTGATAATCTGGTGACAGGTGACGTGGCAAGTGACAAACCACATCTGGTGGCAGGCGACGGTGGCAAGTGACACATTCAGGGCTCCCACTGATTCTGCATTGTGGTGAGTTGAACTATTTCATTTTATATAACAATGTAATAATAGAAATAATGTGCTTCAATCATCCTGACACCATAACAACCATGGTGCCGGGATGATTGAAGCGCCAACACCAGTTATTTCCCCGAAAATTGCCTGCAAAAAAAAAAATGTTTCTGGCAGTGACCCTCCTAAGACTAGACTCTGGATCCACCCCTGTGTCCACAGTGTGCATTTTTTATGTAAAAATTAAACTATTGCCAGGTAAACGTTCTTATTGGGGTAGGTAGCATGGGATTTGTAAAGTTAGGTTCCCTCTTTGGGTAGTGAGGGGGGAGTTGTCAATAAGTGGTGCAGGGCAAGTTACCACCATGAAGCACTGAAAAATATAAATAGCACATCTGAAAGTAAGTTTTCTTCAGGTTTGTTCATGCAGTATAAATGTGTTGTCAAGTGATAAATAAGGCCAGGTTTATTGTTCTGGTGTAGTTGCTGCCCTTTCAGTTATAAGGGATCAAGCTAGCAATACGTTTAAACTTGTTATTTACATTTGCTAAACTGCATAACAGTTATACAAGTAGAAGGCACAAAAAACTAAAACAATTTACATCCCTTAAATATTTAATCGATGTGCTGGGTGAGCATAGTAATATATACGCACGCAATTTCGACCCCAAGTCCACAATCTATGATTGTATTAGAGGAAGTCCATAAGTCAAACGGAATAGTAATAAAAGTAGGAGGGGGAGGAAAAAAAGGGGGAGGGGAGGAGGGGAGATCATCCATGCTCACGGCAGCCATCCAGGGGGAACAGATGGCTGCTCTCAATCTTTTGCTAGCTGGAATTATGCCAGCAAAAGACCGATAGAGCATACACATGGTCGCATTTTCCGACGAAAAAATCTCATAGGTCTTTTGCGGGCCGAAATTCCGACCGTGTGTATGCGGCATTAGGCTACTTTTACACTGAGGCCAGTTTTCAGGAGCTTCAGCGCTAGAAATAGCCTCTGAAAAGTGCCTGAAAACCACCTCCCATTCATTGCAGTGTGTCTTTTCACACTGGGGTGGTATGCTTGCGGGACGTTATGAAAAGTCCTGCAAGCAGCATCTTCGGGGAATTTTGGGAGCGCTGTAAATAGCTCTCCTAAAACACCCTGCCCATTGCAAAGAATGAGCAGCAAAACTGGACTATTTACCAATTTTGGGGGGAGCTAGTGGCCCGAAAAGCGTTGCAAAAACGAGTGGCACTTAAGTGCTAATGTCTGGGCGCTGCCATTGTAAAAGGGGTCTAATTGAACCTATTTTAAGGTTGTGTAAATAAAATGTGCCCAGAAATGTTACCATTTGATCAATTGATCTTGCTAAATGTTTGATATCTCAGCGAATTTAGTCTACCAAATTAATTTCAGTTAAAGGTATTTTGTGAAAAATCCTTTTTTTTATCAGTACAATTTTTAGTTTATAAAGTTTGGGAAGAGACATTTAAGCTTGATCTTCACTCTGTGTAGCATGATCTCTCCACTCGCTTGCATAGATAGATCCCATCTTCCTGTGCAATGCTTTTTTTTTAATCCTTTTTTTTTGTTAGAAACATGTTTGGCCCCGCTGCCTTGCTCATCCTTTGTCTAGGTGACTTGGCAAATCTCTCTCTCTCTCACCCTCCGGGTGCAGGTGCCTGGCATCCTTACTAAGGCTTCACAGCCTGTTTCCTACTGTTTCCTACTGCACATGTGTGAGTCATGCTGTGCTTTCTAAATGGCCCCTGCTGTCTTCTGGGACCTGTGTGTCTCCCAGAAGGCAGCTGGGGGGGAGGAGTAGGGCCGGACAATCGGTAGTTCACCACACAATATTGCGCCGATCTTTCCCCAGAAATGGGAGCAGATACCTGGATTTGACAGGTATCCACTCCCCCCTCAAATGTGGCACTGGAGGGGGGGAATCCGATCTGCAGAAATATCATTTCTGGGTGGAACTCTGCTTTAACAAGAGGTGCACTAAATGGGCAACAATGAGACAACCTCCGAAACAGGAATGGTTTTACAGGTGAAGGCCACGGACATTTTTTCCCTACTCATCAGCACAGGCAGTCCAATTCCAGGATGGCACATCAATACGTGCCATTGCCAGAAGGTTTGCTGTGTCTCCCAGCACAGTCGCAAAAGCATGGAGGAGATTCCAGGAGACAGGCAGTTACTCTAGGAGAGCTGAACAGGGCCATAGAAGGTCCTTATTCCATCAGCAGGACCGGTATCTGCTCCTTTGTGCAAAGAGGAAGAGGATGAACACTGCCAGAGCCCTACAAAATGACCTCCAGCAGGCCACTGGTGTGAATGTCTCTGACCAAACAACCGGAAACAGACTTCATGGGGGTGGCCTAAGGGCCCGACATCCTCTAGTGGGCCCTGTGCTCACTGGCAATGTGGAGCTCGATTGGCATTTGCCATTGAACACCAGAAATGGCAGATCTGCCACTGGCACCCTGTGCTTTTCAAAGATGAGAGTATGTTCACCCTGACACATGTGACAGACAAGAAAAGGTATGGAGAAGCTGTGGAGAATGTTATGCTGCCTGTAACATCGTTCAGCATGACCGGTTTGGCGGTGGGTCAATGATGGTCTGGGGAGGCATATCCATGGAGGGACACACAGACCTCTATAGGCTAGATGACACCCTGAATACCATTAGGTATCGGGATGAAATCCTTGGACCCGTTGTCAAACCCTATGCTGCTGCAGTGGGCCCTGGGTTCCTCCTGGTGCATGACAATGCCCAGCCTCATGTGGCGAAAGTATGCAACCAGTTCCTGGAGGATGAAGAAATGTATACCTTTGAATGCCCCACGCTTGCCTGATCTAAATCCAGTAGAACACCTCTGGGACATAATGTTTCAGCCCTTCCAACGCCACCAGGTTGCATTTCAGTCTGTTCAGCAGCTCAGTGATGCCCTGGTCCAAATCTGGGAGGAAATACCCCAGGACACCATTCATCGTTTAATTAGGAGCATGCTCTGATGTTGTAATGCATGCCTACAAGCACGTGGGGGTCATACAAACTACTGGAGTACCATTTTAAGATGCTGCAAGGAAATTTCAGCGAAATGGACTAGCCCGCTGTATAATTTTTTCACTTTTATTTTCGGGGTGTCTTTGAATTCAGCCCTCTGTGGGTTGGTAATTTTCATTTCCATCAAACAATGTGGCATCCTTTTGTTCCTAACACATTACCAAGTCCATATCAGTATAGATATCCAGCATGATCTGATATGTTTTCAAAGTGTTCCTATTCATTTTTTTGAGCAGTTTATATATATATAGATATATATTTTTTTATTTTTGCAGTACCCTGGAAATTAACGAATGGCTTTTCAAAAAGAAATAAAAACATTTGGCATAACAATGTATTTTTCATCCTTTTGTTCTAAATGTCTTTTGTTTCACTTCATAGTAAATATACTATTATTTTACTTGCTAATATTCTGCCTTTGTCATATCGACAAACCTTGACTGATGCTGCGTTAGTAACAACATTGCTTTTGTTTCCTTTCCTCTATATTTGCAAAAAGCATTTTAATGACAGATAACTGTTCAACCAGGTCAAAATGTATGAACATAAATATGAGTATTGCATGTTTTGATAATAAAAACCTCTTTGCCTGCTGTAACAGGCCACGCAAAATATATTCTGCAAATTGAATGAAACAAATATATGTTCTGAGCTAGTTGAATGCTTCAACCTGAGACGTTATTCAAATTGCATGTCAGCAGAAGATATCTGAAAAACAAGCAGTAAGCAAACAAATTTAATAGATATAATGATGCTGGATTAGAATGTAAAAATGGCTTTTCTAAATGTGTAAATACACAGAAAAACATTACATTTAAGTACACATTTCATTCTTCAGTGAGTCCGCAAATTGCCTTATGAAAATTATTATTTAAAGCCAAGCTCCACCTCCAATAATGAATGTGAGCTTGACAAGTTTTTGCACAGGGGTTGATTTACTAAAACTGGAGAGTGCAAAATCTGATACAGCTGTGCATGGTAGCCAATCAGCTTTTAACATCAGCTTGTTCAATTAAAGTGATTGTAATGTTTTGTTTTTTTTTTTCTCTCTGCTCTGTGCAGTGGTTTTGCACAGAGCAGCCCAGATCCTCCTCTTCTTGTGTCCCTCTATGGCTTTCCTGGCCCCTCCCTCCTGTCAAGTGCCCCCACAGCAAGCAGCTTGTTATGGGGACACCCGAGCTGAGTCACAGCTCCCTGTGTCCATTCAGAAACGCAGCCCTGGTTCGGCCCGCCCCCTTTATCTCCTGATTGGCTAGCTGACTTTGATTGACAGCAGCAGGAGCCAATGGCGCTGCTGCTGTGTCTCAGCCAATCAGATGGAGAGTCCCGGACAGCCGAGAAACTCGTGGACATCGCTGAAGAGAGATGGGGCTCAGGTAAGTATTAGGGAGTGCTTTAGGACGGCTGCTACACAAAAAAGGTGTTTTATCTTAATGCATAGAATGCATTAGGGGAAAGAGCTCCTGACTTTACAACCACTTTAAGCTTTAACAAAAATACTGGAAGCTGATTGGTTTCTATGCAGAGCTGCACCAGATTTAGCACTCTCTAGTTTTAATAAATCTACCCCACAGTGTCTCTTTCCCTCACGTGTCTCCTGAAAATAAGACTCGACAAAGCTGTCTCTGACTTTTCTAAGCACTAATTGTCCTCCCTGTGGATTTTTTTAAAAAACATGGTAGGATTCTGCAACTATTGCTGCTGCATATATAGGAATGGGACTTTGAGGTGGGCCCTCTTCCTAAAGTCCATGTAAACTGATCACCTATAACATTATGACCACCCACCATAACCCCTCAAGGCATGAACTCCACTAAAACTCCCATTCAGGTTAACTGCTTTCCACCTGGCCAATGTAAATAAATGGCCAGGTGGGTGCTGTGTTGTTCTAGGAGAGAGTACCCACGTACCCATACATCCGAGAAGCACACACACCACACGCGCCCTATGTTACTGCTTGCTGCATCCACCTAACAGATTACAGTACCCGGCCACTGTGAGCAGCCTTGGTACCATGTGATCGCTGTGACCAATAAGGATCCGAGCAGTCAACTAGTATTGATGTCTATATGAAAAATTAGTGTGCATATCTCTATAAACCCAATATAAATAAATAAAAGCATAAATTCATCAATAGACTTAGAGTGCACCAATAAATCATATCTACATTAAAACTAAAAAAAATAATTCATGTGCACACCATAAGATAAATGACCAGAAAATTTCAATAAAGTGAAATGAGCAATGAATAATAAATAATCCTGACTTCAATTCTGGCCAATCCATAGGAGAAGAGAAAACTCTATAGTGTAAAACCATACAAAAATGTTATTCAACAAGTTAAAAATGCACTCACAATATGATAGGAGATCAAGGGCATTCAATAACACAGACTTCTGAGCAAACAAGATGGCAAGCCTGTTACTTCCTGTGTGATCTCGTCATTGGCTCCTGCTGCTGCTATATAAGCAACACCTCAGACTAGTTCAACGTTATTTTGGTGTGGTTTTCATTAATGCAGACCTGACCTCATGCAACATTGTGCAGTGGTGAGACAGGTATGCTGTAAATAATCTAGTTCTCGCAGAAGGCATTCTGCAGCTTCTTTTTTTATAGACCCACTTCTTTATCCATTTACATGGTGTCTTGTGTCTGTTCTTCTTAATCCTAGAGTGAGCCTCTTGTCGATTCCACAACTATTATCCAGTGATCAAAGGGAGGAATATGCCTAGCGTACATATGCGGCTATATTTTGGCAATAACGTGACATGCTTTATTCCTCCCTATTTACTTATGTGAATGGGGATTCCCAGCTTTGGTAAGGACATAGCAGCTGCTGCTTTCTTAGCAACTATTGATAGCTGGAAGCTGTCATGTTCCTATGTCAAACCCATCTGATGTGTTGCAGCCCTCCATACTTCCTCAAAGGTAGTCTTTGGTTGTTTGATGGATCACTGAAGAGTCTGCAGACTGTCTAAAGGGTGAATTTACCTATATCAAAAAGCACCGTTTGACCTCCTATTTCTATAAATTGTGGGGTGCATCGTAAAAGGTGAGAATACATCTGTTGATGCACGGTGATGGTGTTTCTCAAATGTATGAAAAATATAGAAGGTACTGTGGATAACTCTTAGAGACACAGTCACAGTGTTTTCATCTTTTATATAAAAAACATTTTTGGCCTTTTTCTTTGCTTTTAAGGACTAATTTTTGATGAACGGGACTTTCTTTATTTAAATATTGAACGATTATACTGATTAACTTATCACTTGCTGCATATGGTTTCAAAACATGACTCAGACTTCTGGTTCCAGAGCTAGGAGATTACAGCTCCCGCTGTGCTCCTGTCATACCCGCTTCTAAGCCAGCCAGCGCCCAAGGTAACCCCTGCTCCTACCTCCCTCCTGCCAGGGGAACCACCATGGATCGTTTTCTGGAGTGATCCCCTCCCCAAATGGCCCCCACTCTCAGCTCAGACACAGGAGACACGGGGCACACGGCACACGCTGCAGCCAATATGGTGCCCGCCCCCTCTGCTGAGCTCTGTACAATGCAGGCACACACTGATGCTCAGGCACCCTCTGCACCCACGCAGATGGACCCTGACTCTCCTGCAAGCATAACACAGGCAGTAGTTACCCTCCTAACCCCCATGGTCACTGAAGCAGTATACCAAGCAATTCTGAAAGGGCTAGAGCACCTGCACAAGGAGATCCAGCATCAAGCCCAGAGAATCGATCACGGAGAGCAGCAAATCTCTTCCATAGAGGATGATACTGCTGCAATGTCTGCTGCTGTAGCCAGGCTGTCCACCGTGCAGAAGGAGCTCCATGAAAAAGTGGATGACCTGGAAAATTGCTCCAGATGCAACAACCTCCACATCATAGGACTCTGTGAATCCTATTCCTCATCCACGCTCACTGCCATCTGCTCTGCTGCCATCCCGGAACTAGGCCTATGCACTGCCCTCCTAGTGGAACGTACCCATCATATCGGTCAGCCATCAGAAACCCACTACAAACCTCGACCAGTGATTGTTAGATATCTCAACTATGCGGACAAGCATGCCATACTTCAAAAATGTCATCGCGTGCGCAATTTGTCTATTAGAGAACCATCCTTTACTACTCTTCGCAAACTATTCCACTGAAGTTATGCGCCAACGTAAGGCATTTTTCGGCAGTCTGCTCCTCAATCTACAACAATCACATTAAATTCACTCTAGCGTTCCCAGCAATCCTGCATATCTAACTTGCCTCAGGTGAACGTGTCTCTTTCACTTCTCCATCTGAAGCGGAGCATTACCTTAACATCATTAATTACGGATCCCCTCTCCCTTCCCCTCCTCCCTACCCCCTCTCCCTTTCCTCTCCCTTTCCCTCCCTTCCCTCCCCTCCCTTCCCTATCCATTCACCCTTCTCCTACCCTTCCCCCCCCCCTCCTTGGAGATGTTTCACATCTGCATGCACAGAGGAAGCACTCTCCAGTGGGGGAATTTTGAAAATTTACTCCATGGGGTAAAAAATGAAGTCCCTGAAATGTTTTTGGAGGTTTGCCCTCTCCTTTATCCTTGTTTTATGTATCTGGTTAACTGTTCTCTTTTTTTCCTCTTTATTGTTAGCATTCTACCAATGTCTCACTGATACCGGATCCGATGGGGCGATGTCTGCTATTTTATCCCTGATTGAGCTACCTCAAGTCTATCTACTGCATCAGTCATGGCTCCTTCGGATGCTGGGGATCACCTAAAGGTAATTTCATGGAATGTCAAAGGGTTGCGCAAGGTAATTTCATGGAATGTCAAGGGGTTGCGCTCCCCTAACAAGTGCATGCAAATTTTGAGACATCTCAAGCGTCTGCTGGCAGAAGTTGCTCGCCTACAAGAGACCCATCTGACCACAGACAATCTTTCTTGCCTCTGTAAACTATGGGTAGGTAAGGCCTACGGCTCTCCAGCAGTAGGACGTAAAGCAGGAGTTGCTATCTTAATCCACAAAAACCTCCACCAAACAATTCACTCTATAGAGACGGACAGACTTACTTTTCAACGGTTGCCTCCCGTGACAGCGATATCTCTAATGTTTATTTTGCCACTAACTCCCGCGGGCAGTCCTTTTTTTCAATAATTAAACTCCTGGGTTCTGCAGACCCCGGAACACTTTCATCTTATTGGGAGGGACTTTAACTAGGTTATGCACATGTCCGAGGACCGCACCCAGGGACCCACTAAACGCTCCCCTTCTACTGACACTCCCACTATGAAAGCCCAATCAATCTCCTCCCTCCTCCTCATGGATATCTGGTATACCTCTCATCCTACGGATAGGGAATAAACCTTCTTCTCCCCTCCCCATGGCTCATTCTCTCATATACTACTTTTTTTGCTCCCCGGGGGGCACTCCCCTTAGCGACTTTGTCAACCATAGAAGACATGGTTATCTATGTCCACTCTCCCATCAGTGTACAATTTTCTGGAATTACATCCCCTTGCAGCGCATGTACCTGGCGCTTCTCCTCCTTTCTGACTGTGAACAATGATTTTAAATACACCATCTGCACCACGTGGGCAGAATTCACCGAAACCAACAGGGCCCACCTTACTACTCCTAACCTGTTTTGGAAAACAGGAAAAGCTTTTCTCAGAGGGTGCATTATTTCTTACAACGCACAATTCAAAAGGCAAACTCGCACACAGTATCTTAAAGCCAGTGATTCTCTACGATTGGCCCACCGTGCTCTGTCTATAAACCGTACCCCTGCGAATACACTCTCCTGGCAAGCAGCTAAACGTGACTTTGACCATTGGTCTGCGCAGTAGATGATCACTAAGAAATCATACTCTACTCTTCGTCTCCACAGATTTGGCAACAAGGCAGGCAAGCTACTGGCAAAACTATACTCGGGCCGCCACCCGCCGACACATATTGCAGCTCTACACTCACCTAATGGTGCTATTGTTAATGCGCCCTCTGAGATCAGTGTCATCCTAACAAAATACTACACAACCCTTTACTCAGAGGACCCTATCGATACAGAAGCAGCTAAAAAATTACTCGCAGGAATCAAACTACCAGCTCTATTCCCTGAACAACTGGAGTCTCTAAACGCTCTCATCTCCCAAGACGACAGCCGCTCTACTATTAAATCCATCTTTATAAGGAAAGCCCCTGGCATGAACGCGTCCTCCGCATAATTATACAACTTCATGTCGGACTTCATCCCAGATACCTTGTGCCATGTCTACAAATCCATGTGGGCCGAAGGCCCATATCTGCCCTCAGATCTCAAGCAACTCATCGCTAAAAAGGGGAAAGATCTCCTTCTCCCTGGTTCCTACAGGCTCATCTCCCTCATCCTCTCCAAGATAATTGCATCCCGCCTCGCCCGCATTCTTCCAGTAATCCTCCATCAGGCCCAATCATGCTTCATCCTGGGATGTTCCACCACACTTAATATCCACACAGTCCTCCTAGCCCTCGAGTTTGCTAGGATGCACTCTGACCAGAAAAGGCTTTCGACAACATTAGCTTCTCCTGGCTGTTCATGGTTATGAGAGCGTTCGGCATGTCAAGCCCCATTTTACATTTTGTTTAAAAGATGTACTCCTCTCCAACTGCCTGCCTCATTACCCCCGACTTTATGTCTCCCGACATCTCTCTCACCAAAGGCACTCGTCAAGGGTGCCTTCTTTCCCCTCTTCTCTTCAACATAGCTATTGAACCGCTCTCCAGAATCCTCAACTCCCCCTTAGAAGTCAGCAGTGTCGCGGTAGGCAACCAAGTTATTCGCTCTGCGCTATTTGCCAATGACAGTCTTCTCTTCTCCCTTCCTCAGATATATCCTTCCTTCAAGAACTGTTTGCAACCTTCCGGGCCTGCTCAGGGCTACAGATCAATTTTGACAAGAGCAAAATATTATCACTAATCCACAGCTGTCTCGAAAATGGATTGACTCATCTCCGTTTATAGTGGCAAAGCAACATATCACCTACCTCAGAATTCGCATTGGTAGGGAACCCTCCTCTCTATATAGTCTAAACTACCCTCCAGTGATAGCTAAGATCGTACGGGAGTTGGAAGCATGGGCGACCCTGCCCCTCTCGCTGTTTGGGAGATGCCTTCTCTTTACAATGGTCTCGGTTGCAAGATTACTGTACCCAATGCAGACTCTTCCTCTTCTGCTAAAACATATAGATGTTCAAAGAATACATACTGCTCTAATCGCATTTCTCTGGCGCGGCAGAAAGCCAAGAATTGAGCTTCAAAAATGAAGTCTCCCAAAGTGTGAGGATGGTGCAGGCCTGCCCAATATTGGATTTTTTAATCTCTCTTGCCTATTGCGGCAGGGTATCGATTGGCTGTCCAAAAATTCATGCTACTCCAATTACATGCTGGAGGGCACCCTTGTGTCCCCGTTCAAACTCCAGGCTGTTTTACATTCTAGGCTATACTCTCTGCCTCCTCCTTTAATATCTAATCTACTGATTAGAGACACTGTTATAGCCTGGAGAGAGGTGCGGAGACTCCTTGGCTTACCGTACATCTCTAGCCACTTGTCTATACTTGGCAACCCAAAGTTCCCTCCTTCCAGGCACACAAAGCCTTTGCGCAATGATCTTCCTCAGCTTGTTGACTGTCTCCAATCTCATTAATCCTGCCCAAGGAACCTTCAGACCCTTCTCAGAACTCGCTACCCAGTATTCCTTATCACCGTCCCAGGTGTTTCATTACTACCAGCTAATCAGCTACCTTAAATCCTGCTTCAGCCCACACCAAAACCCTTTCCAGCCCTCATTCATCGATGCAATGCTTCAACATAACCAATATTCAGAGATTTACTCTAACCTCATCACATAGCAGGCTTCCAAATACCGCATCATTCCCTTTAACCCCTGGTCATCCATCCTTGACAACCAAGACGCACCAGCAAAAATCCACTCTCTGGTGGTCTGCGAAGCTTGGTGAGAAACCCAATTCAAAATTGCCCATAGGGCATATATCCTGTTTCGTTACAGCAAAGAGGACTCCTCTCTATCTACATGCCCCTGGTGTACCACCTCCCGGCCATCTCTTTTTCACAGACTGTGGACCTGCCGAGCTAACTTCACCTTCTGGGATCAGGTTCTGAAATAAAGTATATAGACAAGATTCAGCAGATATCTCTTCCCAAAGACCCCTTTTCAGTCTTTTCAGCTATGATGCTTCAATGGCCTCTTCATCATTATCTTTATGTGACTCTCTCCCTCACTGGGTACATATCTGCCTTCTAATAGCTCGCAGAGTCCTCATGCAAGCCTGGATCCACCACAAACCACCTAAAATCGCTTCGGTGAAACAATCTCTGCATACCCTATTTCTCCTGGAAAAGATGGACACTGTTACTCAACACTCTAATGCCACATACACACAGTCAAATTTTCCAACGGGAAATGTTGGATGTGAGCTTGTTGGCTGAAAGTCCGGCCGTGTTTATGCTCCATCGAACATTTGTTGGCTGACTTTCTGCCAACAAATGTTGGCTAGCAGGTTGTTAAATTTTCCACCAACAAAACTTTCTTGTCGGACTTTCCGATCATGTATACAGAAATCCGTGCACAAAAGTTCACGCCTGCTTGGAATCAAGTACGAGCCGGAAGCGCTCGGTCTTGTAAAACTAGAGATATCACATTTGTCATGCAGCAAATTATGAAATCTCTCAATGCAGCGCATTCTCTTCTTCTTTATAATGCTATAATAATGAAGTTGCTTTGCTGCTGATATTCACAGAGTTCTGAAAAACGTATTTTTTATTATTTCTAGTGATCTCCTGAATAATATTTGTTTTTGTTGGGTTTTTTTCCCGTGATCTCCAAAATAATCTTTTTTTTTTCTTTTTTTTTTCTAGTAATCTCCATAATTTTTTTTTTCTTGTGATCTCCAGAATACTCTTTTTTTTTCTCGTGATCTCCAGAATACTTTTTTTTTTCTCGTGATCTCGATAATTTTAATTTTCGTTTTGTGTGTCAAGTTACCACAACACCATTATTATCTTGTATTTTTTAACCTCAAAGATACAACTATGTTGGTGTCCCTTGTTAATTTGACATTGTATTTTTGAAATGTACCTGCCTACTCACAAACAAACTGTCCTTTTTTAAGTAAAACATATAGTCAAGTATTTGTCCAAACAAAAGTTTTAAATTTAATAGTGAGCACAAGGTCAGAACGAAATAAAGAGGAAGGCAATGCTGGAGAAACAGTTGGAATTGGTGAAGCCTTTGTACCCCAGGCAGACATCAATTATTTCCCTGTCAAAATTGGTAACCTGAGGAGTCCATTTAATAGGGAGCACAATATCATCCAGGACATCAAGAGATCGGGAGCAGCAGCAGATGACATATATGTCCCGAGGCTGTGGTCTTACAACAGCCTGCGTTTTTTGCCAGACCACACCAAACACAGGCCTTCACTCTCAACACTTCCTTCTACGCTTTCTTCCATACTGCTGTGGTGGGTTGGGTGGCTGTGGTGTTGGTGGTGTTGCTGAAGGTGGTGGAGGAGTATGGTCCAACTCACAGAGGTGGGTTTGAGTTGTGAGTTCGCCCCTCATCCCCTTGTTTAGGGCCTTCAGAATAAGTTCTTCACAGATCGTGCATTGGCCATGTGTTCTAGTTTGCTTGCAGTGACACATCCAAATGCCTCGTGGCCACCAGGGGTCATGTTAAGTGCTGCATTAGCCTGTTTTAAGAAAGCAGCGGCGGACTCCTCAAGATTCCTTGCTTTCCTGGTCCTTTTGGTTGGAGGGCAGAGGGGAGGAACCTGGGATTCCATCAGGCTGTTTTCCACAGCCTCTCCCTGGCTGAGACTTTCCTGTGTATGAAAATGGTACATAGTTTTAGGTTTTTGGTCATCAATCAAACACAGTTTTGAGCTCATGACTGTTGCAAATTGAATGTTAACAAATAGAAAAGACTATCATTCTGACCCCAGCATTTTTCATTCTTGTCCCAATCAATTTTGGCTACTACTGTCTATTGATATGTAAACCACTTTGTTAAATCTGAAATTTGTGATCAATAACATCTAGTTAACATCATTCAATTTTTGACAAGAAATATGTTCAACAATGCTATACCTGGGTCAAGCTGCGCTCCTCCACATCTTCTTCCTGGGTGGAAGGCCCAGGTTGGACTTCAGGAGCCTCAGCTGATGTGGAAGGAAGTATTGAAGGAAGTGTTGATAGCGATGGCCTGGGTTCCATCTGGTCAGACAAAAAATGCAGCTGTCATAGTACCACAGCCTGGGGACATATGCGTCATCTGTTGCTGCTCCAGATCTCATGGAATCCTGGACCTTCTGTGAGAAAGGCTAAGTCTGCACAGAACATTTGGGGAACGACGATCCAAGGAGCAATTGAGGAACCGCTGGTCAGACCTGAAATTGAGGGAGCAGAATCGGTATAGAAGGATCAGGAAAGTGCTGCAAAAAAGTAAGTATTTGTCCTGTGTTCCTATTATTATTACTACTTTCGTGCTGGTACATGTGCTTTTCTTTACTGTTGTACAGTTTAAAATGCCAAGTTTGAGGTTCATGGGAACAGTAATCATTCGTATTAAACATCGTTCGTTCGACCACTAATATGACGGTTTTGGCAGATGCAGGTTAACTGCATTTGACCATGTCTATTTTGATTAAAAGAAGTTTATTACATTGTTGTCTAGATGTGTTTGAAACTATAATGAAATGACAATTTAATTCAGTGTAAGGAGAGGACACTCAGCAGCTTTTTACACATCTGGACGCAGGAGCACTAGTGTGGGACACCATAACAACCTTTTAAGGGTGTCCCACTCAGGTGCTCCAGTGGATACTAGGGGTCTCCCCATGTGTGAAACGTGCACAAAACAGGTAAGTATTCCAGCTTTTGAAAGGTAAAAAATCATGTCTTTAGCTTGGAACTCTACCAAAACAGACAATTGGAGGACACTTCCAAGTAATGTTTCATTTTACTATTTCTAGCCTCAAATATCTGTCTGCTCAGTATACCTTTTTTGTATTCACATAAGGGAGAAAAGAATCCTGACATCTGAGGACACCAGTAACCCCACATTTCCTGAAGAAGGGGAACTCAGCACACAACCTGAGGATGTGAATGCAGAGGTTCGGGAAGTGGTCAAAATGGTGTCGACAACAGGTCAGTGTCTGAGACCACAGCTTCAGGTAATAGATGGATGCCTGCATATGTATAATACATGGTGTGTGTTTTTTTTTTTTTAGGTGATGTGGATGTTGTAGAAAAAGCAGTGCAGCGCATAGACAAACAAGACAAAAACAAAACAAAACAAAACTAATCCAATAAATCAAAAATTGATAATAGGAGAGAGTCCATAGTGTAGAGTCCTAACCACTCACCTCAAAGAGTGGACCCCTGAGTATAGAAAACACAAAACGTTTCTCCTTAGTTGTCTTAGTTTTTGTCTATCGAGAAACTATTTCTGGTATGACCGACAATTTTATTTACAGACAAGAGGGGTTGCGATGGGGGCTTGTTTCGCTCCCAGTGTGGCCAATTTGTTTATGGCCCACTGGGAGGAAAAAGTTGTTTTCTCCAATCGCCTCCCTGAGCTTGTCTGCTATAGGAGGTTTATTGATGATGATGATCATTCTTGTATGGGATGGAGATTGTTTGGGTCTTCACAGGTTTATTCAATCCATGAATGATAATTCAGCTTACTTGGAATATCACTATGGAACATATTATCTTCCTTGACCTGGAATTTTCTAAAGAGGGCAACCATTTTAGTTTGTGCAACCATTTTAAACCAACTGATCAAAATTCCTATATTCCCCTGGGGAGCTGCCACCATAGGTCATGGTTATGCAATATCCCCAGAGGTCAATTCATCAGACACAGGCAGAATTGCACTCATGAGGATGATTTCGTTTCTCAATCCCAGGTTCTTGCATCCAGGTTTCACCAAAAGGGATATGACAAATCTGCCCTGGAAAGTGAAATAGAACGGGTGTGCAGCATGGATAGAAATGTATTAGTATCCAATCAGATCAGAGAAAATGATACTGGTGTTTCCAACTTTAAAATGGTATTAAATTTCAATGTTCAACATTCAAGTTTGAGAGGATTGTTCAAAAAAATTGACCCATAATCAAACAAGATAAAGTTCTGTCCCCTCTTTTGCCACAACGACCATTATTTATATATAAAAAAGCCCCCTCCCTTCGTGATCGTTTGGCACCTAGTGTTGCTGACCCACCTATTCAGTCAGAAAGTCGGTTATTCACGTTCCTTTTGGGATTTTATGCTTGCAGGAAATGTACCGCCTGCAGGCATTCCAAATGCAATATCAAAAAGCGGAAAACCTTCATGTCTTCAGCAACAAATAAAGAGTATAAAATTCAGCAATTAATTACGTGTGCCACGATTGGTGTCGTTTACATGCTCGAATGTGGATGTGGTCTTCAGTACATGGGCAGGAACTCCAGACCCCTCCATGTTAGATTGGGTGAGCATGTGAACAACATCAAAAAGGGACTAAAAACTCATAATGTATCCAGGCACTTTAAACTAGTTCACAACCAGAACCTCAGGGATCTAATGTTTTGGGGGATCGAAAAAGTCACAAAGCATTGTAGAGGTGGCAATTTTATACTTCAGCTCAGCTGTAGAGAGTCTCATTGGATACATGAGACAAAGGTTCTTGTGCCCACCGGCCTTAATGTTGAGTTTGATGTAAATTGCTTTATTTCTGACCGCTAACATTTTATTTATTTTCCATATATGCGCTGTATACGAGGATCAATGGAGACGCGGGTTTAGGCATTTTTTATTACATTTATTATCATGCCTTAATTCTTTTCTCCATTTGTTTTTATGGATTCAGTCTCCTATTTGTGTATGACATCTATCTGGGGGTTAATATGCTTTTTATTTAGTTGATGGTATTTCTGTATTAACTTTTAGCCCCCTTCTAGTTAGTATGGGCGTCTATTGACTTCTGGTCCTCATCTCGTTGTGTATCAGGTTTCCATGGTTATTTATCATGTGTAATTCCTGAAACGACCTAAGGTTTCACTATCTTTGTTGTTTAGATATCTCCATGGTTTCCCTGCATTGCTGACACCTCTGATGATCGGAGCTGTCACGTTAGGGTATTTATAGCAGGTGTAATACATCACTCCGTCAACGCTGATTGAGTCCCGTTCCCTGGGATGCAACGCGTACAAAACCATGTGACCTACGTGACGTCACCCGCGTCCTCTGTTCATCCTCGTGGAAATCTGATACTGTCTGCTATGTCACCTTGGCACTGAGGTAACTTTGATTGCTATGTAAGTGCAATTGCTTTTTAAATAAATGTTTTTTACATATCCAACGGAGAGCACTACACTGTAATATTATCATTCCATGTAACGAGCTCACCGGAGTTCTGGGCTATGACACAGGGTATCTTATGCCATTTTTGGACACCTGTCTCCAGCGATCCTTCCATCCAGTTGACCAGTATATTTACCCTTGTGCAGGGACTGCCTGTGTGACCCGACTGATATACTCAGGGGTCCACTCTTTGAGGTGAGCAGTTAGGACTCATCCTTGGTGGAGGCCGTCACACAATCACCCTGTTTGTCATCCTTAGGACCACCTTTTACGGACACTTGATGGTGCTTTTTACACTAGGGACTCTCTCCTATTATCAATTTTTGATTTATTGGATTAGTTTAGTTTAGTTTTTCTCTTGTTTGTCTATGTGCTGCACTGCTTTTTCTACATTTATTTACTGGGATTTGATATTTTGGTCCTCAGTGTTCAGCTGCTGTTTTATGGGATTTTTGCGCTGATTGATTTCTGTTATAGATGAGGACGTTGTGGAAAAAGAAACTCACTTCAACAGTGCAAGTGCACAAGTACTCATCAGTGAGATCATGGTGTGCAATCGGGATTTAGAAAAAGTCAAGAAAAATATCAATTTTGTTCAAAAAGGCCTGAGCAACATCATTGATGTTTTAGGCAAAATCTAAACCCAAATAAAAATGCAAATTTTGTCATTATTGTACGTTTTTTTTAAAGTTTTAAAGTAATTTCCTAGCCAAATTTTGAAGATTCACACAGTGTGTCAACATGTGCTATCATGGGATATCAACTGTGACACACTGTGGCTTATTTAAAAATAGCAAAACTACTTTGCACTACAAGTGCAATGCAAGTGCACTTGAAAGTGCACTTGTAGGGCAAAGTGTTTTTTCCTTTCTGTATTAAGGCCCAGTGTGTCAACATGTGCTAGTCCCCATCATGGGGCATCAATGGATGTGTTTCGGGGGTGCAACCCCTTCCTCTCGCCTATTTTAGTTTGGAGGAAGGGGTTGCACCCACAAAACGCGTACATTGATAACCCATGATGGCAAATAGCACATGTTGACACACTGGGGGTTATTTACGAAAGGCAAATCCACTTTACACTGCAAGTGCACTTGAAAGTGCACTGAAAGTGCATTTGGAAGTGCAGTCACTCTAAATCTAAGGGGTAGATCTGAAATGAGTAGAAGCTCTGCTGATTTTATCATCCAATCATGTGCAAGCTAAAATGCTGTTTTTTATTATAGTTGCATGTCCCCCTCGGATCTACAGTGACTTTACTTCCAAGTGCATTTTCAGTGCACTTTCAAGTGCACTTGCAGTGTAAAGTGGATTTTGAGGGAGATTAAAATTTTGAGTCACAATTTGTGTGCATCTTCAAAATTCGGCTTTTACAGGGGTGAGCTCACTCCATCTGATGAAGGCAAAATCAACACAGTTTTGATATACTACTGTCTCATATTGCCTTCACTTTACCAAAGTTGAACTTTGTAAGTTCCTGAGCTGGGGATGTGTATGTTATGGCTTTAAATATGCCTGTTTAGCCACCAAAAAGTATATATACTGTCAGACATACATGTTATACACCAAGATGTTGGTTTGTTAAAAAACCCTTTTATAACGCACATGTGAATGTGCTTGGAGTAAAATGTTTTATACTCAACAATGTGTGGCTTCTTCTTTCAATGCTCAATACCATTGTTTTTTTTAGTTGGTGTAGTTACAGTGACAATGGGGGTATTTACTAAAGGCAAATCCACTTTGCACTACAAGGGCACTTTCAGTGCAGTTTCACTTGTAGTGCAAAGTGGATTTGCCTTTAGTAAATAACCCCCACTGTGCTGTAAAATTTGCTAAAATTAGGCCATTTTAGGGACTACAAGCAATTATTTCATGGAGTTGAAAAGGATGATTATTTTTAGCATTAATGCATTATATACATTAACAACAAAAACATTGGGGTTGATTTACCAAAGGCAAATCCACTCTGCACTACAAGTGCAGTCGCTGTAGATCTGAGGGGAAGATCTGAAATGAGGGGAAGCTCTGCTGATTTTATCATCCAATCATGTACAAGCAAAAATGCTGTTTTTTATTTTCCTTACATGTTCCTCTCGGATCTACAGCCATTGCACTTCCAAGTGCACTTGCCATGCATTTGTGGTGCAAAGTTGATTTGCCTTTAGTAAATAAACCCCATTGTGTGTGTGTAGCAGACCCACAGCACAACATAATAGTTAGCTGAAGAAAACATTGTCACCTCATGTATCAAATAAGTTACGTTTGCACTATTGAAAAAAAATAAAAGGCCATTGGAGAACCTAGGAGACAGATAAGAAACCCAAGCAGTAAATCAAATGAAATATGAGTTTAGCTTTGCAAAAATGTTTTATTTTAAACAGCTTCCAGATTTGCTGGTAAATCAATTGCCCCCTACCCACAAAGTACTCCACATACTTTTGCCGTACTTCGCAGGCGCTTTGGGGGGCAAGCCAGGATGGCCACTTTCAAGCGCCGTCATTTGACCTGGTGAAAAGTCGGCCTCAGTCGCAACTGAGGCCAGATAGTTGGCTGCATTCTTCCGTAGGAAATTTTGAAGAATGCAGCAGCTCATAATGATGTGGTTGAGTTTGTATTCGGCCATGTTTATGGCCGTTTGGAAAAGCCGGAACTGGGTGGCCATTATGCAAATACGAACCCACAAGCACAAACTGAAAAGCAGAAACGAACTGAAAAGCACGAGGCTGAAAAGCGTGAATCATCTCTCACCAACTTCTACTATCACGAGATAAACATGCGATTAGCAGAAGGACCCCAAAGGATGGCTCACTGGCTATTGAACTTCCTTTTTATTGGCTCGTCATACGTGTTGTACATCACCATGTTCCCACGATCGTAATTGTTGGCCAACATTTGTGTGACCCTGTGTATGCAAGACAAGTTAGAGCCAACAACCTTCGAACAAAAATCCACAGTTTTGTTTTCGGAAAATCTGATCATGTGTATGAGGCATAAGTCTTTGAAACGTTTTATCACCAGATGGCGTCATTTCATGGAACAATCCTTCTCATCAGAAGAGATCTCTATGGACATGACATCCTTTCGATGCATGGACTGGTACCTTGTTTCCCCGAAAATAAGACCTAGCGTGATTGTCGGTGATGGCTGCAATATAAGCCCTACCCACCAAATAAGCCCTAGTTAAAGTCCTTGTAGGTCTTATTTTCAGGGTAGGGATTGTTTTCGGGGAAACAGGGTAGGGCTTATTTGAGGGGTATGGCTTATATTGCAGCCACTGACAATCACGGTAAGTCTTATTTTCGGGGAAACAGGGTATCTACATGCAGATCTTGCCAACACACTGGGAAGACTCAGGATCAGGAATGCCTCTGAATCCCAGACCCCTCTCACTCCCCCCCAGGCATTTCATATACTTCACATCTTTATGTACTACTTTATTCAATTAATAATTTCTTCTCCCTTATCAGGTCAGAAGGTTTACCCGCTTACCCGCTTCCACTCCTTAGGTTGCTTTTTGGTAGAACTCCTAGGGGTTTATTTACTAAAGGCAAATCCACTTGCACGTGCACTTGGAAGTAAAGTCACTTTAGACCCGAGGGGGGTATGCAAGGAAAATAAAAAACAGCATTTTAGCTTGCACATGATTGGATGATAAAATCAGCAGAGCTTCCACTCATTCAGATCTACCCCTTAGATTTAGAGCGACTGCACTTCCAAGTGCACTTTCAGTGCAAAGTGGATTTATCTTTCGTAAATAACCCCCCTAGTTAGCTACATATGTCTGTACAGATAAATTGTATGCCAGTTAAACATGAATGCTTGTTGACTCTAAGCCTTGCTGATGAGACTGTCTACCAATGTTCTCTTATGCCATGTACACACGAGCGGACTTTTCGTCGGACTCAACACCGTAGGACTTTTCGACGGAGTTCCGGCGGAGATCCAATGGAGTTCCGCTGAAACGGACTTGCCTACACACGATCACACCAAAGTCCAACCGTCTAGAACGCGATGACGTACACCACGTATGACAGGACTATAAAACAGAAGTGCAATAGCAAGTGCACCACCCTTTGGGCTCCTTCTGCTAATCTCGTGTAGTAGAAGTTTTTGTGAGAGACGATTTGCGCTTTTCAGATTTGTGTTTTTTCAAATCGTTTAACTGTTGTTCAGTTTGTGCTTGTGGGGTTTGTATCTGCTTTTCAGTGCATGTAGTCAGTTGGCATTTGTTCATTCAGTGCGTTGTTGCCTGCTCGTTGCTGATTTTCAGCTTGCTCTTCACAGGCCTTGCTGTTCTTCAGTGCTTTCTGTTTAAGTTTGTTCTGACCAGCCGACCATTTTGAAGCCATGTTGCGTGTATGTACTTGTCGTAGAGTTTGTGCTTTGCTTGGGCTTGGTGTTGTAGTTAATTCTTCGACCCAAGCCCAGTCCATGAACAGGGTGGGGAGGAGTTAATGGACCAAGAATTGGTTGCTCCAGCGTGACCAATTCTCTCACATGCCTTTGCTTCGTGAGATCCGTGAGAATAATCCTGACAATTTCAGGAACTTTCTCAGGATGACGGACCCCATTTTTCACCATTTGTTGGCTTTGCTGACCCCTTATATCAGTAGGCAGGATACCTGCATGAGGCAAGCCATCACTTCGGAGCAGAGGCTAGTCGCCACGTTGCGGTACTTGGCAACTGGGAGAAGCCTGCAGGACCTCAAGTTCTCGACAGGCATCTCCCCCCAGGCTCTGGGGATCATTATCTCAGAGACCTGTTCTGCTATTATTCAGGTCCTGCAGAAGGACTATATTAAGGTAAGATTTATCCTTTAACATCACATTTTATTGTATTGAATGTTTGCTAATGTATTGTATTTCTTTCCTCAATCAATAATTACTATGATTGCAATATGCTGTGAATGTCCCCTTTGTCCTCATGCATGCTGTAATCTTTTAATGCTCCTTTTTTGTCCTTCATGCATATTTGCCTTCACTAACCTCCCCAGCATGCTATCCTGGCCCCATATCCACCTAGTCTAGTCATTTAACTATGTATTTTGTCAGCTCCATTGTAGTGCTTTACGTTAAACACCCCCTTAAAATGTGTCAAAATGGTATGTGTGTCCTTAAATTAATTTATAAGCCCCCCTAAAATTTGTCCAAATGGTATGTGTGTCCTTAAATGAACTTATAAGTCCCCCCTTAAAATGTGTCCAAATGATATGTGTGCCCTAAATTCATTTATAAGCTCCCCCCCCTTAAAATGTGTCCAAATGGTATGTGTGTCCTTAAATTCATTTATAAGCCCCCCTTAAATTTTATCAATGGGCCAACAGAGAGGGTGAGGAATTTGATAAGTGGGCCTTATATGTTATTCTTTAAATAATAATTAAAATAAATGTTATACTGATATTGGGCAATAATGTTTTTTGTTTAATCTGCTTGCAGTGTTGTGTGCAAAAGTACTTATACTATATTTTTTTCTTGTTTCACTCCCCAGTAGGGATGAGCCGAACACCCCCCTGTTCGGTTCGCACCAGAACATGCGAACAGGAAAAAAGTTTGTTTGAACACGCGAACACCGTTAAAGTCTATGGGACACGAACATGAATAATCAAAAGTGCTAATTTTAAAGGCTTATATGCAAGTTATTGTCATAAAAAGTGTTTGGGGACCTGGGTCCTGCCCCAGGGGACATGGATCAATGCAAAAAAAAGTTTTAAAAACGGCCGTTTTTTCAGGAGCAGTGATTTTAATAATGCTTAGTCAAACAATAAAATTGTAATATCCCTTTAAATTTCGTACCTGGGGGGTGTCTATAGTATGCCTGTAAAGGGGCGCATGTTTCCCATGTTTAGAACAGTCTGACAGCAAAATGACATTTCAAAGAAAAAAAGTCATTTAAAACTACTCGCTGCTATTGCATTGCCGGTCCAACAATACACATAAAAGTTCATTGATAAAAACGGCATGGGAATTCCCCACAGGGGAACCCCATGCCAAAATTAAAAAAAAAAAAACGGCGTGGGGTCCCCCCAAAAATCCATACCAGACCCTTATCCGAGCACGCAACCTGGCAGGCCGCAGGAAAAGAGGGGGGGACGAGAGAGCGCCCCCCCTCCTGAACCATACCAGGCCACATGCCCTCAACATTGGGAGGGTGCTTTTCGGGTAGCCCCCCAAAACACCTTGTCCCCATGTTGATGAGGACAAGGGCCTCATCCCCACAACCCTGGCCGGTGGTTGTGGGGGTCTGCGGGCGGGGGGCTTATCAGAATCTGGAAGCCTCCTTTAACAAGGGGACCCCCAGATCCCGACCCCCCTGGTTTAAAATGGTAAGGGTACCCCTACCATTTCACTAAAAAACTGTCAAAAATGTTAAAAATGACAAGAGACAGTTTTTGACAATTCCTTTATTTAAATGCTTCTTCTTTCTTCTATCTTCCTTCATCTTCTTCTTCTGGTTCTTCTGGCTCTTCTGGTTCTTCCCCTGGTGTTCTCGTCCAGCGTCTCCTCCGCAGCGTCTTCTATCTTCTTCTCCTCGGGCAGCTCCGCACCCATGGCATGGGGGGAGGCTCCCGCTCATCTCTTCATCTTCTTCTCCGGGCCGTTCCGCATCCATGCTGGCATGGTGGGAGGCTCCCGCTGTGTGATGAGTCTCCTCTTCTGATGGTTCTTAAATAATGGGGGCGGGGCCACCCGGTGACCCCGCCCCCCTCTGACGCATGGTGACTTGACGGGACTTCCCTGTGATGTCACGGGGAATGCCACAGGGAAGTCCCGTCATGTCCCGTGCATCAGAGGGGGGCGGGGTCACCGGGTGGCCCCGTCCCCCGTTATTTAAGAACCATCAGAAGAGGAGACGCGTCACACAGTGGGAGCCTCCCGTCATGGCAGCATGGATGTGGAGCGGCCCGGAGAAGAAGATGAAGAAGAGAAGAAGATGAAGAAGATGAAGAAGAGAAGAAGATGAAGAGAAGAGCGGGAGCCTTCCCCCATGCCAGCGTCAGAGGGGGGCGGGGTCACCGGTGGCCCCGCCCCCCGTTATTTAAGAACCGTCAGAAGAGGAGATGCGTCACACAGCGGGAGCCTCCCACCATGCCAGCATGGATGCGGAGCAGCCCGGAGAAGAAGATAAAGAAGAGAAGAAGAGAAGTTGAAGAAGATGAAGAAGAGAAGAAGATGAAGAGAAGAGCGGGAGCCTCCCCCCCATGCCATGGGTGCGGAGCGGCCCGAGGAGAAGAAGATAGAAGACGCTGCAGGGGAGATGCTGGACGAGAACACCGGAGGAAGAACCAGAAGAGCCAGAAGAAGAAGAAGAAGAAGAAGAAGAAGATGAAGGAAGATAGAAGAAAGAAGAAGCATTTAAATAAAGGAATTGTCAAAAACTGTCTCTTGTAATTTTTAACATTTTTGACAGTTTTTTAGTGAAATGGTAGGGGTACCCCCTTACCATTTCACACGGGGGGTGGGATCTGGGGGTCCCCTTGTTAAAGGGGGCTTCCAGATTCCGATAAGCCCCCCGCCCACAGACCCCCACAACCACCGGCCAGGGTTGTGGGGATGAGGCCCTTGTCCTCATCAACATGGGGACAAGGTGTTTTGGGGGGGCTACCCCAAAGCACCCTCCCAATGTTGAGGGCATGTGGCCTGGTACGGTTCAGGAGGGGGGGCGCTCTCTCGTGCTCGGATAAGGTTCTGGTATGGATTTTTGGGGGGACCCTACGCTGTTTTTTTTTAAATTTTGGCCGGGGTTCCCCTTAAAATCCATACCAGACCTGAAGGGTCTGGTATGGAATTTATGGGGACCCCCACGTCATTTTTTTTTTTTTTAATTTTGGTTTGGGGTTCCCCTGTGGGGAATTCCCATGCCGTTTTTTATCAATGAACTTTTATGTGTATTGTCGGACCGGCAATGTAATAGCCGCAAATAGTTTTAAATGACTTTTTTTCTTTGAAATGTCATTTTGCTGTCAGACTATTCTAAACATGGGAAACATGTGCCCCTTTACAGGCATACTATAGACACCCCCCAGCTACGAAATTTAAAGGGATATTACACTTTTATTATTTGACTTTAAGCATTATTAAAATCACTGCTCCTGAAAAAACAGCCGTTTTTAAAACTTTTTTTTTGCATTGATCCATGTCCCCTGGGGCAGGACCCAGGTCCCCAAACACTTTTTATGACAATAACTTGCATATAAGCCTTTAAAATTAGCACTTTTGATTTCTCCCATAGACTTTTAAGGGGTGTTCCGCGGCATTCAAATTTGCCACGAACACCCCAAATTGTTTGCTGTTCGGCGAACTTGCGAACAGCCGATGTTCGAGTCGAACATGAGTTCAACTCGAACTCGAAGCTCATCCCTACTCCCCAGTTTCCTTCAACACCACAGGAATGGCAGACTGTGGCATCCCATTTGCCATTTTGGGACTTTCCCAACTGTGGAGGGGCTATAGATGGAAAGCACGTCCACATCCTGCCACCACCGCATTCAGGGTCATACTATTTTAACTATAAGGGGTTTCATAGTGTCGTGTTAATGGCGGTGGTGTTGGCACAATATGAATTTCTGTATGTGGACGTGGGGAAGAATGGCCGGATGGAGGAGTCTTCGCCCAGACGGAGTTCTACCAGCGTCTCCAGAGTGGTGGCCTGGGATTGCCACCTGATGATGTGGAAGGACTCCCCTTTGTCTTGATTGCAGATGAAGCCTGCGGTCTGGGCGAGCACCTGATAAGGCCATTCCCCCAAAGCACCCTCACCCTTGAGAGGAGGGTTTTTAAGTACCAGCTGGCCAGAGCAAGAAGAGTTGTGAAGAATGCCTTCGGGATAATGGCCAGCCGGTTCCGCCTGTTTCTGACAGAAATCCATATGGCGGACTACAAACGTAATCATATTGTCCTAGCATGCTGCATCCTGCACAATTTTTTAAGAAAAAATGCAAGAAATTATATTGCATCAGTTGGGCCTGAGGCCAGACTTAGACAATCCTCTGATGGGCCTGGATACTGGCCGTACTGGCTTGGCCCCCAAAGCGCCCGTGAAGTTAGGGAGAAATATGTTAATTATTTTACGGGTAGGGGGGCCATTGCAATGCCAGACAATGTCTAATTTTTGTTAATAAAAAAATAACGATCATACATATTTACAAATATCACATTTACTGTCCTCTGTCAATGATGCTAACACAAATATTTTATGGAAGGTTTATCTATACTTCACGAATCCTTTGACCTCCATCAAAGGCACCTCCTTATTCTTTAACCTCTTGCACCAGAAATCAATATTCAGCAAGACACCTTCTATGAGGACTTGGGAAATTGATTTCAATACATTCTACACCTTAGAACAATGGAAACAAGCAATCTCATCCATATACAAGGCCACTAGAAGTGTTAACTTGTGGGAACTATACCAAAAAATACTCTTAAGATGGTACTTAACCCCTACATGTTTAGCAGGGTTTAGTGCGGCCAAAGAGGTTCCATCATCCATATATTTTGGTCATGCCCAAGATTGAAAACCTATTGGACCAACATATTCCATTTTATAGAGCAGATTACCAAAGTCCAATTATATCATACCTCCAACATGGCTATCCTATCCTTAGGAATAGATATGGTACCTCATTCCATGAGACATATAGTCACCCAGATCCTTACTAGTGCTCGTCTTGAGTTGACGAGACGATGGTTGAAAACTGAAATACCAACCCTTAATGATGTGATCAGAACCACTAATCTCCACATATCATACGAACTTATGTTTGCCGCTTCTCAAGGTACTTACACAACCAAAAGTCTGATTTGGAAACCATGGATAGATTGGCATCATACATTTTGCACCAAGTGAGAAATGAAGTCATGTCTTCCTTATATATCTATACTAGATATCCTTTTACCCTCTTATTTTATTCATTTATTTTTTTTTTTTTCTTCTCTTTGTTTAACCTCCCTGGCGGTATGATTATTTCGGATTTTAGGTGCTGAAAGCGGTACAATTATTTTGCATGGAAATTTGGCGTTCTATATTGTAGGTCTGTAATTCTTAACAATAACACACTTAAATCTGTCCAAACAAGAGTCTAGTAGATATCCCGGGTATGATAAAGTTTGAAACACAAAAACATAAATTATAATATAATAAATAAAAATAATTAAAAAAAAAAATTAATAAAATAAATTTCCCCACGATTCACTATCGCTCAATTCTGCAAGTGTTCTAATTTACTATCACTGTTTTCTAGCTGGTCTAAAGCCACTTTTGATGTAAAGGGACACTTTTTGGTTGCTATGGACAATCTCCAGTTTCCAGGCAGAAAGAACAGTATATATAACATAAAACTGCATGCAGGGCATAGGACAAAGCACTGGGGACAAAAGGGATATGAAATAATTTCATACAGTACTGTAATCTGTAAGATTACAGTACTGTATGTGTTATGATTTTACACTTTTTTGAATTTGCCGCCAGGCTCCATCCCCGTGCGTCGCGCCGCTCGCAGGGAACGGAGCCTGGCACAGAGAGGCTTCGGAGGAGGACGGAGCACGCAGACAGCGGGGGACATCGCAGGATCCCCGGGGACAAGGTAAGTAAAGCCACACCAGGATCCTGCGATGTAATCCCGAGTGTGGCTCGGGGGTTACCGCTAATGGTCCTGAATTTTAACCCCGAGCCACACTCGGGAAAACCGCCAGGGAGGCTACGTAACACTACCTATTTACCACCTCTTTATATAACTATTGTTCTACATGAAGTTGAAGCATAACACTACTCTGGAATACAAAACTTAGCCTCAGGTAATAGAGATAGGATGATATTAACAAGGTGTGCGCTCGTCACCGAGGCACAGAGAGTTCCCATTGGGGTGCCGGGTGAATGAGATGTACACTTGGGATTATACTGATGTTAATCCTGTCTTGCTACCTTATATAGGTATATATATTTTCCTTGTCAAAAGAAGTTTATTGAGTATACAATGTTATAAAGATACATAAAGTAAGTTTACAAGGATCTATAAAGTAAGCTCATTGTTTTACAGTAGGGTTTATATAGGTAAATATCATGAAATTTCAAATATTAAACATTGGGTTCACGTAAACCTAAATTAAAGATATATATCATTTCCTTAGTTACTTTTGTAGGTATTTAAATGATTTATACCTACTATACATATTGTTTACAAGTAGAGTGTATATAGGTCAAATAAATTCTGATAATGAGCTTTAATCGTAAGGTGGAGAAAAGGAAAGAGAAAGAAGAAAAAGGGTTGAAAGGTAGAGGTATGGTCCACAAGGTTGTCCCGCTCGTCAGTTTATTATTCTTTTTAGTTCTCTTTGAAGCCTTAGAATGGGTGTCTCTGTAAGTCATTTAATCTGTTACCATGGCAACAGGACAGAGTCATTGAAGTTTGACAGGAACTGTTGTTTTATCCAAGGATGCCAAAGTTTTTCGAATTTTGGAATTTGGTTTTGATCGATGGCTACCATCTTAGCATGGGACATTGTATTATTCATTCTGTGAATTGTTTCTGCTAGTATCAATGTAGGAGATTTCCATGCCTTGGCCACTGTTTGTTTTGCAGCCGTTATTAGTTGGATCATAAGTTTGAATTGAGAGAGTGTTAACCATTCCGGTTTTAGATTAAGTAAAGTTATATATGGATCTGGTTGTATTATTTTTTAAAATATTTTAGATGCAATCACGAAGACTTCCTTCCAGAAGGTTTGGATTACTGGGCACGTCCACCATATGTGTAAATATGTGCCTATTTCTGGGCATCCTCGAAAACAAAGAGCTGAGGTATTAGGTGAATATTTTGCCACTCTAGCGGGTACAAGGTACCAGCGAGTTAGGACTTTATAATTTGTCTCCAGTGCTAAGATGTTGGGTGAAGATGACTTAGATGTGAGCCATATGTTAGACCAGTCCGTGTCTTCTAAAGTTCGTCCCAGGTCCTCCTCCCACCTCTGAACGTAAGAGGGTCTATTAAGATTTGCTACTCCATATAATTGATTATAAAGTGATGAAATTGTACCTTTAGCAAATGGATCTTTTGTACAGATTGATTCAAAAATGGATAATTGGGATAATGGTGTATCCCCCTTTAGGAATGGTGTATAGAAATTTTTGATTTGGAGATATCTAAATATCTCAGAGTTTGGTAGATCATATTTTTCTCTAAGCGATGGGAATGAAAGGAATGATTTAGATGCTATGAAGTCATTTAGTGTCTGAATGCCTGATGTTGTCCAAGCTTTAAAAGAATTTGGGTAGATCCATGCCGGATAAAAGGCCGGATTTCTGATAAAAGAAAGGAGAGGATTGTGTGGAGATTGTAACTGATATTTGGTTTTTAGTTTATCCCAGAGAGATAAGAAGTGTTTAGTTATGGGATTATGAATTTTAAAGCGGTCTTTAGGATCAAGCCATAATAAATTTGATATTAATAGAGGGTCATTTTCTGAAGCCTCTATAAATACCCATAATGGGATTTCCTGTTTTGCATGGTATTTGGACAAACTGGCCAAATGTGCTGCTCTGTAGTAGTTAGCAAAATTAGGGTATCCCAGGCCTCCTTTATTTTTGGGAAGATGTAGTGTGTGTATAGGTATACGTGGTTTAGAAGAGCCCCATATAAACGAAGTTGCTCTTTTTTGTACTATTCTCAAAAAATAGGAAGGAATTGGAATAGGGAGGACTCTGAATAAATAAAGCAATTTGGGTAGAATAGTCATTTTGATTGCATTAATCTTCCCTATCCAGGATAAAGGAAGTTGCGACCATTGTTTTATTAGATTTGTGATCTGTCTTAATACAGGAGGATAATTGGTTGAGAATAAGTCAGAATGAGATGCTGTTAAATGAATTCCAAAATATGGGATTGATTTTTCTGCCCATGTGAATGGGAGTGCAGCCCCAGCCGGGATCAATTCCATGTTTGTGAGTGAAATATTAAGCACTAGGCATTTCTTAGGATTAATCATAAGGCCGGATAGGGCTGCAAATCCATCAAGAGCTGGTATTAAGTTAGGACCAGAGACCTGTGGTGATGATAGAAAAAGTAATATATCGTCTGCAAATATACATAATTTGTGTGTAATACCTCCTACTTCAATGCCAGTTATAGTTTGTTTTGTTCTGATGTATTGGGCCATGGGTTCGAGTATAAGGGCAAATAATAAGGGAGATAATGGGCAACCCTGTCGGGTACCTCTTTCGATATCAAAGGCTTCAGATTTGTAACCAGCATATTTTATATAGGCTTTGGGTTTATTATATAATGCTTTGATCCATGTTAAAAAGTGGGGTCCAAAACCCCATTTTTGTAATGAATATTGCATATATTGCCAGGATACTGTGTCAAATGCCCTCTTAATATCGAGAGATAGAAAACAAAGGGATTTTCCGTTTTTTAGCAATATGTGCCAATAACACTGCCCTGCGTATATTATCGCCTGCCTGTCTATTTGGCATGAAGCCTACTTGATCTCTATGTATTAATTTTCCTATAATGCTATTGAGGCGTTTTGCTATTATTTTTGCTAATAATTTAATATCGAGGTTTAACAGAGAGAGAGGCCGATAATTCACACAGGAAGTATCATCAGAAAGGGGTTTTGGGATCATACAAACAATTGCCATTAGTGTTTCTTGCCGAAAAGAATGTCCATCTAGAAGATTGTTAAAAGTTTCAGTGAGAATGGGAGAGAGTATTTCTGAGAATGTTTTATAGTATAAAGCCGAGTAGCCGTCTGGGCCTGGTCTTTTGTTAAGTTTTAGGTCTTTTATGGCGTTAGCAACTTCATCTATAGTTATAGGCTCATCCAAACTGCTTTTTTGATTCTGAGATAATTCAGGTAAGGTTATTTTTGAGAAGAAGGATTCAGCCTCTGTAGGATTAAATTCATTGTTTGTCTTGTATAAAGTTGCGAGATGTGAGTGAAATTTATGGACTATTTTAACTGGATTAAAAGTGTAAAAATTTTTTGATAATTTCAAACGTATTGGTTTGAAAGATTTGTTAGTTGAATTTAATGCCCGAGCCAAATATGTACCTGGTTTGTTTGTATTCATGTAGAAATTGTGTTTGGAGCGTTTGAGGGATTTATCAACTGACTCAGTGAGAAATAGATCGTATTCCAATCTAGATTTTTCCAGATGAGATTTTGTACTCTGAGATGGATTATCTTGGAATGATATGTAGGCTGCATTAAAATTAAGTTCTAGTTTTTTTGCTAGATTTTTGCGTTCCCGTTTAAATAGTGCCATTTGTCTTTGTATTGTACCACGCAAGACAGGCTTATGAGCTTCCCACAGTGTTATTGGGGAGATGTCTGTTGTATTATTAATTGATATGTATTCCTTTAAAGCTTGTTCAATGATCATCTGATGTAGTGGGTGTTTGAGCATTATGTCCGGTAAGTACCACGTTGGGTCATGCGCTTTTGGTATGGCTGAGGCTATAGTAGTGTATACTGCATTATGGTCAGACCACGGAATCAGAATTATATCTGATGCAATAATTTCTGGTATCATTCCTATTGTTAGAAAAATATGATCTATTCTGGTGAGGGTTTGATGAGGGTGCGAGAAATAAGTGAATTTCTTTTTCATTGGGTTACTTTCTCTCCATGAATCTACCAGATTGTATTTGGAAAGAAGTTGAGAAAAAGGTAATCTAGAGGTTATTTTGGATGGTGTAAAAGGTGATTTATCTAGAAATGGGAGGAGGACCTGGTTTGAATCCCCACACATTATCACTGTTCCTATTTTGTGTGTATTAATCACTTGTAATATATGTGAGAGGAATGGTGTAGGTTGTTTGTTAGGAGCGTAGTAGGAAATCACCGTGATTGCTGTATCCATTATATAACCCATGAGTATCAGGTATCTACCTTCTGGGTCTTTAATTTCTGATGATAAAGTGAATGGTGTGGATCGGTGAAATGCAATTAGAGTTCCCCTTTGCTTGGTACAGGCAGAAGCCGTGTAAATTTGTTGATAAAAAGGAGAAATATATTTTGGAGTAGAATCTTTGGTGAAGTGTGTTTCTTGGAGGCATACTATGTGAGCCTTCTTGTTATGGAAAGTACGGAAGGCTTTGGTCCTTTTTTGAGGGACATTTATTCCCTGAACATTCAGGGAAAGTATATTTAGTGGTGCCATGGCAATAGATCAAATAGTTTTGACTTACTTTTTGTTATGCAGAACTGACTGCGCAGATCAACCTGTGTGGACTGAAGAGATGAATAGATAGAAAAGAAACCAGTGAATTCTGGAGTAAAGAGTAAACAAAAAACATATGAGATTAGATGATACATTGTATAAATTATTTTTTGCAAATAATCACAATTTACCTGTGAAAGAAAATAAATATCTCTCTCAGGGGAATAAGTGCCTTCGTCACACTCCCACATAATATGGTTGGGAGAATGAGGAGGGCTAATGGGGGTACACGGATCTTCCGCTTACAGGAGAGAAGTGCTATGTCAAAAGACATCAAAATGATGTTTCATTAATTGGAGTGCAGAATATAGTTTTTGTTGAAATTATTTATTCCAGGGTGGTTGTATATGGTTAGTCTTGCCCTAGGCTAAATAATTCAGTTAGAAAGGTACTGTTAATAACTTTGGTATTGATGAAGATAGTTTGAATTATTTTGGGATTTTAACCCTTTTAGAGTAAACAATTACATATTTTATTCATATGTAACTGTTTAGATATGTTAACTCATAAAATTGAGGTTGTATTGCTTCAGATTAGAATAAACAAAAACATAATTCTAGGAACTAGTTAGGTAATAATATATTTGTTTTAAGAAAAGAAAGAAAAAGCTTCCATTACTTCTGGATTATTGAACATATTTGTCCTAAAAAGTAATAAATCTATTGTTATTACCTGATAATATATAACTGAACAAGAATTTCCTTATTTCACTTATATATTCTAAGGCTATATGAATCAGAAGTAATAAGAAATATAACTGGAATGTAACATGATCCCACACAGTGTGTGACTATCAGAATGCAGTTACATTCAGTTATAAATACAGGTTTTTTATAGAGAACCATCTCTTAGTATAATAAATGAAGAGATATCAGGAATTTTAATGTCAGTCCATTGAATCTTCTTGGTCCATGGATGATGTGGCATAACGGCCTCTTTTGTGAGAATGATGATTCCCATTTTGTTCTGGAATTTTCTGGGTGCTGCCTGAAGGTGAAGATGATGCCATTCTTCTGCGTGTGGGAGTGTTGCTGCTTGTGGGTTCTGTCAGATTTAATTTTAAAAGGGTTTGTTGTAGTTCATCTGCTGATCTGCTTCTGTAAATTGTACCTTGGTGGTTAAATCTGACTGAAAAGGGGAAGCCCCATTGATACATAATGTTGTGGCGTTGCAGTTCCATTAGTTGGGGTTTCATGGATCGTCTTTTAGTAATAGTAAGTTGGGATAGGTCAGCAAAAATTTGATAATTGTGTCCTTGAAAATTAAGTTCCTTTTTTTCTCTTGCAGCAATTAGTATTTGTTCTTTCGTTCTGTAATAATGAAATTTTGTGATTATATCACGTGGGGGTCCCTCTTTCTTTTTGGCTGTGAGGGCTCTGTGTACTTTGTCCAGTTCTAAACGTTCAATAGGGATATCTGGCTTTAGTTCTTGTAATAGAGCAGTAATAGTAGATTGCAGGTCTGTCACAGTTTCAGGTATTCCCCTTATGCGCAAGTTTGAACGTCTGGCTCTATTTTCGTAATCTTCGAGCTTAGTTTGAAGTATTAAATTCTCTTTTTTTAATTGTTCCAATTCTGTTATATTTTCTTGGGTTGTAATTTCAATTTCATCCATTTTTATTTCTAAGGCTGCGGTGCGGTTTCCCAGCTCTCTTATTTCTTTGGTTAGGCTTTTTGTTATTTGGTCTGAGGTTTGTTTTAAAGCCTTATGAAGCATCTTTTCAAATTGTAATAATATTACTGAGGATGCTGAGGAGGCTTGTGGAGAAGTTTGTGAGAGGATTTGTTCTGTATCTGACTCAAATGGAGAGTCTTGCTGTGACATTTTCTGTCTGTGAGAGCGCCCTGATGCTGTATCTTGTGAGGTGACTGGAGCTGCTTCAGCTGCAGTGAGTGCCTGTGAGCTCTTTGTGAGGTGATTTTTATTTCTGCCACGGTTTCCTCCCAGTACCATATTTCCTGCCCAAACTTTCACAGTTTGTTCCCTGGGGCAAAAAGGTTCAAATGGATACCTTTTGAGCCTGCAGGCTCCGCTTTGTCCTTCTCTTCTCTCCTCAGCGGTGTGGAGCTCTAACAATGCATGTCTGCTCCGCTAGGCTCCCGGTATATATATTTTCAACTGAGATGTTATTGATGTAAAAGTTTTTACAATGGAACAATAATAGCAAATTTCTATGTTTACTGTTTCTATGTATACGGTTACTACCTACATGATATTTCTCTCCCTTTGTTTTACCTGTTATTGTAAAACTCAATAAAAATTATTGAAACTAAAAAATAACGATCAGATAAAATCTCGAAATGTATTTATTGCTTGCTTTTCTTTTTGGCTGTCTCCTAGGTTCTCCTAGTGCACTTGTAGTGCCAAGTGGATTTTCCTTTAGTAAATAAGCCCGATTGTCACTGTAAACACAAAATGACTTACAAAACTGGTATTGAGCTTTAAAAGAAGAAGCCACGCATTGTTGATTAGCAAACTTTTTAATCTGTGCACATTCACATGTGCGTTTATAATTTTTTGTTTTAAAATATATATTTTCTTTTTTTAACTTTTTTTTTTTCAAACAGGCATGTTTTAAAACATAACATACACACAACTCTGGAACTTACAAAGTTCAACATCTAGAAAATGAAGGCAATATCAGACATTATAGTGTCAAAAATGTCTTGATATTGCCAAAAATCAGATGGGGTGATGTCAGCCCTGTAAAAGCCAAATTTTGAAGATGAACACAAATTGGGATTCCAATTGGGTAATGTCAACATGTGCTATCTCCCATCATGGGGGATCAATGGACATGTTTTGTGGATGCAATCCCTTCCTCTCACCTACTAGCGTTATGAGGAAGGGGTTGCACCCACAAAACGCATACATTGAGATCCCCTGATAGCAGATAGCACATGTTGACACACCGTGTGCATCTTCAAAATTTGGCTTTTAAAATTGTAAAAAATTAAAAACACTTAATGTGGTCATCTAAAAAGGAAATTAAGAACATGATCGATTTAGTTTTAGGGAAAAAGGGATTAAATTCTCCCCAAAACATTGATCATATTCTTCATTTCCTGCTGAATGATGTCCAGGCGACTGCGCATTTCATCAATCTCTCCATTTCAGGCCATGATCTGGCCAATGAGTCTTTGTGCGCCGTCACTTGAAAATGGTTCCGAGGCTTCCCCTTCCACAACCAGCACATCACCTAAAATTGATGAAAAAACATGTATTTAGAAATATGCAGGCATACATAGAATACCTGAAGCTGGGGTGTCAGACACTCATCTGGTGGGGTGCACATCTCGCCCACTTCCTCCACCTCTCATTCCTCAAGATCCTCAGGGGGGCTTGGGCTAATTTGCCAGTCAGGTTGGCCATGTTGGGGGTCCCTGGTATCCTCTGACTGCTGTCTGAGTCTTTTCTCCCCTATGAGAATGAAACAAAAGATATACTTAGCACACAAATATTTGAGTCCAGAAATAGGAATATGAAACATTGCTTTGAAGTGGTGTACAATTGTCTGTTTGGGAAGAGATCCAAGTTGAAGACATGATTAAAATCCCCTGTTTTACCAAGCTGGAATAATTACCTTTTTTGGCCAAGTTTAACAGATGGAGACACCCCACGTATCCACTGGAGCACCTGTGTGGGTTACCCTAAAAAATGTGCTCTGGTGTCCCACACTAGTGCTCCTGAGTCCAGATGTGTAAACAGCTGCTGAGTGTCCTCTCCTTACATTCCACTGAATCAAGTTTGCAATTCATTCAAGTTTCAAAGACATCTAGACAACAATGTCCTTAACTTCTTTTAATAAGACAAATTAGCAAGACCAAAATGTAGTTAAAACCCTGTATCAACTAAATACATTGTATATATTTTCAAATGATGTTTCCTATGAACGATTACGGTGTTCACGAACATGAAAGTAGCCATTTAAACCTGTACAACAGTAAAGAAAAGCACATGGAGCAGCATGCAACTTAATAATTAGAATAGGAACACACGACAAGTACTTACTTTTTTGAAGCACTTTCTTTATTCTTCTGTACTCATCCGGCTCCCTCAGTTTAAGGTCGGACCAGCATTTCCTTAATTGGTCTTTGGAGCGGTGTACCCCAAAATTCTACTGCAGAGTCTTCACAACTTTGGACGTGATTTTGGCCTTGCGGAAATTCGTCTGGGTGTACGGTCCATGCTTCCCATCATAATTGTTCCTCCGCAAGATGTCCACCATCTCTTCAAAGGCCATATTGGAGGCCTTAAATCTCCTCTTCCCGGATCGCGACGTTTCGGGCTCCGGGCTTTCCTCGTTACTGGAAGAATTTGCAAACACCTGCTGTGTCTCCGCCATGTTGCTCCTACTGCGCACAGTAGAGAGAATGGGCGGGGAATATTCATGAAAAAGAACGTCAGGGGCGGGCGACACGGGTGGAGTTTCACGTATGTGCAGAGTATATAAAGCTAACACGCATGTGTCGTATGTACGTTATGTGTGCGGAGGAAAGAGGAACTGAAGTTGCGAGCGTCCGAAGCAAAGGTAAATTTTATTAAATTTGGAACAACAGTGGCCTATACTGCTTAAAGATCGAGGCCTATATTGGGATAACATTATGAGAGTTTAGGCTAACATTAGTGGTTTTGTCTTGTGTGTTGTCTTTTACAGAAAAAATGAATACTTTAAAGGACCATGAATTTATATCCCATTTTATTGACAAGTACAGGGAGATTAGGAATCTGTGGGAGGTTTATATTACAACAAACAAGTAAGGAAGGAAACACTGGAGAGACTTCTGGAATTTGTGCAGACTTGGATCCCAGAAGCAACCATGAAGATTATTGATCTATAATTAATGATGTTAACTAGATGTTCTAATTGATTACCTATTAAGGATTGTATCCAAAAAATTATGTATACATATCAATTGACAGTAGTGACCAAAAATGTTTGTCATCAGCTTGAAAAAATGCTGGGGTCAGAATGATACTCTTTTATATGTATTAACATTGAATTTGCAAGTCATGAGCTGAAAATTGTGTGTGATTGATGAACCAAAAACTAAGTCCCTTTTTTATATACACAGGATTAGCTCAGCCAAGAGGAAGGTCTGGAAAGTGGCAGGCAGGAGGAGGCCAGGCCCAGTGACAGCCAGGAGGTGGCCATGCCCAGTGACAGCCAGGAGGTGGACAGGCTCAGTGTCAGCCAGGAGGTGGCCGGGCCCAGTAGGAGCCTCACACAATCCCAGGTGCCCCCCCTCTGCCTTCAAACAAAAAGGCCCAGGAAGGGGACGGTGATGGAGGAGGCATCACTGCGTCTCATCCTGAGGAGCCCCCCGATGCTGAAGAGACCTTTGGCTGCTATTTAGCCACCAGGTTGCTTGAATTGGAGAAGGGCCAACGCCTCCTCTGTGAGGGACTTTTTGCTGAGGCCCTTCAGAAGGGGCTGAGGGGCCAGATAACTGAGAGCAGACACATATATGCTCTCACCCATCCTCCTCCTCCTCCTCCTGCCACAAGTCAACCACCAGAGCCACAACCTCCAACAAAGGCTGCAGGGAAGGGTGCAGGGGAGGCTGCAGCAAAGAGAAGAAAGTGATGACCTGGGTTCAGTCTGGTCTGACAGAAGACGCAGGCTGGTGTAGTACCACAGCCTGGGGGCATATATGTCATCTGCTGCTGGTCTTGATCTCTGGGATTCCTGGACCAGATTGTGCTCCCTATTATATGGACTCCTCAAGATCCCAATTTTGTTTTCCACAGACTTGATTTGTGCCCTGGGGCCAAAAGGCTTCACAAATTCCAAAAGTTTCTCCAGCATTGCCTTCATCTTTATTTTGTTAACCAGAATAAATGAATATTTTAGTTTCTGAAAATACTTGCCTGTGTGTTTTTATTCAAATACATTTCTATAAAAGACAATGTCAAATTGACAAGGGACACCAACTTCCTTGAGGTTCCAAAAAAAAAATGATAATGTTATTGTGGTAACTTGACACACAAAAACAAATAAAACAATAATGTTATTGTGGTAACTTGACACACACAAAAAATGATAATGTTATTGTGGTAACTTGACACACAAAAAAAAATGGAGATCACTAGAAAATAATTTTAAAATAATCCTAAAAAAAGATCTTGATAAAAGTCAAAAATAATAAAAGATGACTCAAAAATAAATTGGTAAACATTATTATGGAGATCAGGCTTTTAAACAATACAATATTATTCATAAGATCAGGAGAAATAATCCAGAAATCAGTTTGTGAGAACTCTGTAAATATGAGCAGCAAAACAACTTTGTTCTTCTAGCATTTTAAAGAAGATGCATTAAACGATCACAGAATTTGCAGCGCGAGGAATGTGCTAGCTCCAATACGAACACTAGTTTTACCAGACCGAGCGCTTCCGTCTTGTACTTGCTTCAGAGCATGCGTCGTTTTTGGTCCGTCGGAACAGCATACAGACGAGCAGATTTCTCAATGGGAACTGGTTCCGGTGGAGTTCCGTCGGAAAGATTTGAAACATGTTCTATTTCCAAAGTCCGTCAGATTTTTTGACAGAAAAGGTCCGATGAAGCCCACACACGATCGGAATATCCGACGGATTCGTTCCGTCAGACCTTTGATGCCAAAAAGTCCACTCGTGTAGGCTGTGAAGGCTATATCTCCGGATACCTTCACTGACATATAATTCTCGTTTATGATATTCTTCTTCTTTTATATGGAAATTCTTAATAAACATATTAACAAAAAAAAAAACACATGACTCAGTATTATTTATATACAGTAATGTTTGGTTTAGTGATAAGTTTGTCATATATTGCTTAAAGGGAGTACGCTTTGGTTCATTTTATGATTTATGTAAAGTGATTACACATAGCTCTCTGATCTCTCAGTACTGTATCTACAGTCTCGGCTCGCACAATCCTCTCTGTGCTCTCAGTCAAAAATTGACATCTGTAACACCTAAAAGAATGTTTTGCAAAGCACCGGAGTGTTCTGGTGAAAAACCACTAATAAATGCAAACGCACCTAAACGAGTGTACAGCATGCTCAATAGGGGTGTTTTATGTGCCACTTTTTTCTGCTCGCAGTTCATGTGTTTTTTCTGCTGACTATTGTACATGGACCCTAAATCAGGAAGTTCATCCGAGGAGCAAAGAATTCAAGGTTCACCAGAAGCAAGATACAAGAGAAGGTTGTCCCAGGGAACAGGCAAGAAGCTGCCCAGAATCTTAGGTGGCACAGTGAGGAAAAACTACAACCAGATACTGTAGAGGTCCCAGATTCCAATCTGGACCTTGACAGGGTGTGTGAATTGCTTCATTGCTGTGCTATTATTAAACTATCTTCTACATGCAAGGAGCACTAGATGCCACAGCAAGTTCTACTTCTGGGGAAGCACCTTCCTTTGTATGTGATGGTGGATTGGCTACAACAAACCTAATGATGGAGTGACAATCAAAATTTCCTCACCACCTAAATGGTGGTGCAGAATGAAAGGACTAGCTAAGGTGAAAACAGCAAAATACAAATACTGTATATAGACATAAAAATATTCCCCCCTTCTCATAATTTTGATCTCTCACCCTTTTCAATGAGCATTTCCAGGTCATATCAGTTATTTTCTTTTATTCCTTATTGTAAGCAATGTTTTTAATTTAATCTTCAAGATCAAGTTAAATGGACATTTTAGAGCTGAACTTCAGGTAGGACACAAATTATTGTAGTACTGTACTGATTCATACATAATTAAATGATTAAATGCATGTTTAAATGTAAACAGTGTAAATACTTGAATTTGACTTGGCATCAACCTACAGTCCCCTCTTTAACAGAATTTAGACTGAAAGAGAAAGAAGCAGCACAAGCTGACAGTCAGTTAGCTGCAGCATTCATCTGCTAACAAAAGCATGCTGACAGGATGAGAGAAAAGTGACAGAGATAAGCTGATCGGAGTGCTTTTTCTCCTTTCACTGTCTAGTCACAAAATCCTAACTACAGTAGTGAAATATCAGTTATCCTGACTTGGCAGACAGAGTTGTGCTATGTAAATCTGAGGATTGGATGGACAGAAATGTGAATCCCATTGCAGGTAAAACAACTTTACAGTAATTACACCCCTTGCAAATTGTTGACGTTTTCAAAATATTTGAGCAACATTTGATGAAGGTTTCACACTTCATCAAATGACACATACAATACACATGGTGTAATAATTCTTCCAATCAAAATTAATGAAATTAAAATGCATCATGATGACAAAGCAAGTACACCACTACATCATTGGGCTCTTCAAATCCATGAAATGAAAAATAGGTGTTCCAAATTTTGTGGTAATGAGTATAACCTCCTTGTGAAGTTTACAAGTGGAACCTGTCTTTTTTTTAACCTCAGATTTCTAGGGCTTAGTGCTTTCTTTTCTATTGACATGTGTTGTCATCATAAGATCAACAGAGCTTTTTAAGGCCTCTAAGGCAAACGATTTATAAAGATTGACAGATTATTTTAAATCATTCCATTGTAAGGAAAAACTGTTAATAATTGGCATTGGGAGCAGATTGTCTGATGCTAATTAAGAAGTCTGAGGGAATCCAAAAATGTATTTGCAGTATCTGGAGGTAATTCTTGCCACCGTTGGTGTCGCAGTAGTAGGGTTGCTTCGCTGCTAAGTAGTTTACAGTCATTGAGTCAACTATGAATTCTGCATCATATACTGTAACAGTGTGAGTGTGCTTGTTGAGAAGGTCAGGCCCTATGTCCAAAAGTTGAAGTTGAACCTGAAATGTATCTTTCAACATGATAATTCAAAGCACACTAGCAAATGCACCAAGGATTAGCTCAAAGATAAGAAGTTGAGGGTTATGAAATGGCATAGTCTAAGTCCTGATTTGAATCCCATTCAAATGCTGTGATAGAATTTGAGATTGGCAGATTGGACAAAAAAAACCCCACAAGCATCTTGCAACTGAAGGGATTTTGCTTGGAGAAGTGGTCAAATATTTCACCAAGTCAATGTCAGAGACTGGTAGGCAGCTAAGCAAAATGCCTACAAGAAGTAGTTTCTGCTAATGGGGCAATACGAGGGGAGGCCAATAAGTTCTTACCCTCACCATGATCTAGGTGTGTTAGTGATCTGAAATTTTGCATATTTATAGGTGGCTATCCTAGTACTATGTATGCCGATTTTTGTTTTTGTAGGTCGTGGTGAATTATAGTTAGAGCCAAGAGAAATGGAGTAGGTGTCATGCTGGACAAAGTTGAATACTGAGCCATGATTAGATTCCTCCATCTTCATGTTTATTTTCATTCAAGTATATCACTTTTTCTATATGCACCATTTGCACCATTGAGGACCTAATGTTTGTATGTTCAAATATGTTGAAAAAATAAACAAGTCCATATCTGTATTTATTTTATCTATGTCTTTAGCTGTTCGCATAGAGTTAGGCTTTTATACTGAGGTGAATATGCAAAGACATTGTTTTATATTGCATATTTTACCTTGCAGACTGATCCCATTGTATAATATACCAGACACAGGCCACATTTGGCTATAAAGATGTCTAGCTAAGACGACAGCTTAGTCAAAATAGAATATCGATGTGAGATCTGTGGTCTGAGACCCCTCAAGCAAAACAATTTTCTGCTATTCCAACCACTGAAACACCAAAAATGCTCTCTAAACCTCACTCCTCACTGTTCTTATCTCTTTAATTTTCAGCATACACTAATAGCAAGGACTTAAAATAGAAGTTTCAAATTTGATTCAGGTGGCCCCCCTTGATTGCTTTATCACCAGTCACCAGTCCATGCAGGAATGCAGATTTTCAGCATGAGTAAAAATACCAGTTGGTTTGCAGGGATTGTTAGGAGTTTATTGGTTTCAGTGCTCATACCTGTTTACCTAAAATGGGTCACAGCAATTTTCACATTACATCCCTTTGATCTGGCTGCAATGTATGGTACCATGTAACTAATCTGCATTTAAAGCTGAACTTCAGAAGAATCCAGCTACTCTCATGTCACTGCAAACTGTGCAGTGGAAGCTTCTTCATTCCCAGTATCTCCAGTCCAACTTCCGGGATGAATAATGTCCAGAATCATCCAGACCCTTTTTCCCCACCTTGGCTGTCAGCGGCCCATCCTATTTCGTTGATTGAACTGCAATCATACAGCCCTATTCCAGTGGCGGCTGGTGGGCTTTTCTTCTGGGGGGGCGGCAAGCAATTAGCACTGATGTGCGCCCCCCCCACACCAGGGGCGGCTGCGGGGCTCGCGGCACTGTCAGCCAGCACCCCAACCCCCCTGGGAGATTCGGCACTTACTATGCGGCGGGCTGTGTCCTTCTCTATTCTCCTGCTTTGTCCTCCTCTCCTCACTACCTGTCCCCTCCGGGCAGCGGCAGTGGCAGGTCCAGCTCCAGCATGTCTCCTCTTCCACAGCGCTAGGGATTCACTAGGATCGCCTGGTGCTTTGGTGGTCAATCAGGAAACTGATCTCACTCACTTGCCTCCTGGTTGGCGGGGAGTAACTGTAGTGTGAAAATAGTGAAAATGTATTTGCTATGGTCACACAATTGGGTGGGATTGGGGCACACTCTTTTTTGCCCCACGCCCACCTTATTTTGAAGCCTATTAGAGCCTCTGGCTCTAATCAGGTGCTTCAAAAAACATATCCCCACCATATGAATTCATGTGGCCGGTGTCCTGAAAGGAGCCAGGCACATGGATAGGGAGGACGAAGGAGGTGTTGGGGGGCGGTGCCCATGCTCCCAAAATGCAAGGGCCGCCACTGCACCTACTCTGACATGGACATGCAGTCTTCATTGTAATCACCATTTCTGTCTAACACCTGTATTGCCTAACTTCTACTAAGAGCTAAAGCACTCCGTGTTTTAGGGCTCTTGAGACGTGTAACTCTTCTTTGCCCTTGCCTTTAAGTATTTTCCACAAGGTGCATTCTTGGTATTTTTGCCTTAAACAAGTTAATAAACAATGTATAAAAAATTAATTACACATAACATAGTTTAAAAAATAGGTTTAGTATTTTTTTTTTTTTTAAATTTGCCTGGAGTCCTTAATAAGAAAGGACAAATCTGCTTTTTAAAAACAAGCTTAATTTAGATTCATTCTTGTTAAATGGGACTTTAGTTAAAGGTAAAGTCTCTATTGATAAAACATTTTCATTAACAAAGTGTTTGCAAATTAATACCTTGTACCCGTTTTGTTTTTAATTTGAAACCTTTTTCGTTTGTTTTATCATTAATGTAATGGATACCATTATGTATCCAATCACATTTTAATCAAATTTACATTAAGCGTAATGTGATGAGGAAGTGATTTTATAATGCAGATATATGTTGTTTCCCATTACAGCCCCAATCAAACTGATTATAAAGCAATACTGTTTTTGTTGTTACATATATTTAGATGCAATAGAAGAATGGCTTTTAGTACCTTATAAAACTGCTATAACAAGAAAAATCTCAACAACCATGCAACAATGTAAATTTAAAACTTTTCTGAACTATGTATATTCAAAAAACCACACACATAATACATTCACTGTTTGAAACCACACACATGCACCTACAAATAAATCACACAGCTAATCCTAAATCTTTCTCATTTACCACTTACATAAAAATTAATTTGCTACCCCCTTCATCTGTAATGCAATGATATGTGCCATACGTTGTACATAGAGAAGAACATGTGCCCCAGCGATCATAACTCACCAGCTGCTAACAGCACATTAGACACCTAATAGCTGTGACCCCTTAGAATTGTAATATCTTTATACACTGTGAAGGTTACCAACTCATATTAATGCTATTTATGTCTGAAAAAGGGCTAATTTCATAAGAGGCTTCAGCGCTATCTGAGGCTGGGGCCCAAGCCAATCACTCAGTATTACACAAACACAGAGCTCCATAATTAAATTCAGAGAGCATCATGACAATAATTAATGCATCCGGGTTTAAAAATATTACATCAACCAAATCGGATTTATTTTCTAAAAGCAAATAGACTGTACACTTTACAAGTGCAGTTACACTCATTTACCCTAGATCTTAGTGAATGTGGTGAAACTTCACTTTGTAAAGAATACCCAATTAGGTGCAGCAAAACAAAAAAAACAGCATTTTTGCTTGCACATGAATGGATGATGGAAATCAGCAGAGCGTCACCACATTCACTAAGCTCTGGGGAAAATGAGTGCAACTGCACATGCAAAGTGCACAGTCTATTTAAACCAAAAAATCTCTAAGCTTAGGTATACCCTCAAAAGTAAATATATGTTCAACAGTGCAGCACTACATCAGATATTTAACAACAATGTTAAACTATAATAAGTAATAACTATCTGCATATATCCTCAATACAAACATATAATAATTTGTGAAAAAACACATATAAAATTTTATAAAAAAGTGTCCAGGGAAAATATAGGTTCCAAAAAGAAAGTGAAAAAAAGTCCCATAAATCCAAAGAAATGTCCAGTGTGCAAGTGCCATGTGCAATGTTGCCCCAGGTCTGGGGGTGCCATTTTTACACATGGCAAGTGTTTGGTTGATCAGGACGGATCCAGGGCAGGCCATAGGACCGCTATATACATGTATTATTTGCTCTGTGAAGCCATTTTGGCCTTCAGATCTTGTAAGTGTATATATTTTATGCTCAATAAACTCTTTTAATGTGGTTTTACACTATGGGATTGCTTCCTGCCTTTTATCTCTGAGTGTCATCGCGGTTGTTGGTCTGGAGCAGTAGTGATCCATGATCTGGGGGTTAGCCTTATTAACCCTAAAAGCATTGTGTGGCCATTTTCTGTGATAGTGAAGGTCATGGACATCTGGTAAGCAGCTGATTTCTCTTCCTTTATATTATTATAATAATTTTAAAAAATCAGGAGATATTTATTACCATTCATTATCAAATGAAATCCCAATTTGTCCTGGAAAAAGGACAGGTATAATCCACCTGGGTACACCAAGTCTTTGCAATATGCAGAATTGTACTAGCACATGTCACTTTTGCAAAACTTTGTTCAGGCATTAGGATTTATTTTACCTTCCATCATGTGGAGGGGTTAAAAAAAAATCTACTTATCTCAGATAAACACATAAGAAAAAGAAAAACAAATATATATATATATTTTGTGGAGATAATATTTTGCATAAAGACAAAAAATTGTTTTCTTTTGTACATGTTTCTCTAATTGTTTTACCAGTGGTAGGACCATTGCATTCTGCTGTGATTTAGGCTTTGTGTTTTGAAGACAATAGTTCTACAAATGTATACTCATGATTGTTGTGTGTTTAAGCTGGTTGCTGCACAGCATGCTTTAACCAATAAAGAAAATAATCAAAATAAATCTCTATTTTGCAGATATCTGTGGAGAAAAGGACTTTGTTGTTTTCTTTACCTGTTGCTACACTTGGCTTTCAAGTAGATCCTCTAATATTGGTGTTTTTCCTTCTATTATACACCACAATAACTGCCTTAAAGATTAAGTTGTTTTGATTTGTAAGGCAGGCTTACAGTCAATATTGTTTTAGTATCAATGTTTATATAGTATTACTATTAGCTATTGGTTTTAAAAATAACTTCTACAATGCTTTCTTATGTGATTGCTTAATATTTTTAGTCTTATTGTCCCTTCATGTATCTGACAGCTATAAGCAGGGTTTTTCTTCAGCTGGAACATGGCAGAACCCTATTCTGCCACCTCTGGCAGCCCTGTCCTCTTCAATTTGTCACTTAACACAGAAGCTGGTAGAGGATGTTTTCTCACTTACTTCCTCTACCATTTGGCATATCTAATAGAGCGATGGCAGCTGCCTTCTGCATTTGAGAGGACTGTGAGGGGGGGTGCATTTGTACGATGTGGGAGAACTGAATTTGTGAAGAGCTAAGAGAGCTGTTGGGTGGAGGGGGGGTATTTGTGAAGAGGTGAGAAAGCTGTGTGTAAGTGAAATGTGAGAAAGCTGGGGGGCATTTTTTGTGGGCAAGAGTCGAGGTAGCTGTGAAGAGGAGGGGGGGATTTGTGAGAGTTGAGATAGCTGTGGATGGAAAGGGGGTGGGGGTTGGTGCAGAGGTGAGAACTGGGGGGGGGGGGGGTTGTGGAGCAGAAACAGCTGGGAAAGGGTGGGATTATGCAGAGGTGAATGCCGTTGAGATGTTGAGATAAGCTGTGGAAGGGGATGCAGAGGTGAACTGTGGACTGAGGGTGTAAGCTGTGGATGACTGGGTGCAGAGGTGAAGGGTTGCCAGGGGGTACAAAGGTGAGTTACATTGCATACTCTTTACCACTTTAATCTGCATTCTGGGTTCTTTCTTACATATTCTTGACCACTACATTCTGTACACAGGTCTATAAGTTGCATAATATTGACCAATCTGCATATGGTGAGTGCAGCAGCCAGGAGCAAGCAAAGTATATCATAGCTTGCAGAGTTCAACAGTCAGCAGAATGTAATGTACAGCACAAATGACAGAACACAGTGGTCAGGAGTATGTAATATACAACCTAGTATAAAAAGAGCAAGGGGCACAATTATATGATATGTAGCACAAGATGCAGGGGTAGTGATCAGGATTGTGCATCATACGCCTCAGGATTATGTATATACAGTGTACACTACATACTCCTGACTGTAGTCTTTATGCTGTCCTGTGTGGTACATACCTTTTACTGTTGTATCTTACAAGTTTATGGCTGCTGGAGTCTGTACCCTGGACTGTACCTTGCATACCATTTAAGACTGCACTCTGTATGTTGGGTTGTACATGATCTACTTTAAACCAGGGATCTCTAAACTATGGCCCTCCAGCTGTTGTGGAACTACACATCCCATGAGGCATTGTAAAACTAACATTTACAGACATGACAAGGCATGATGGGAATTGTAGTTCCTGAACAACTGGAGGGCCATAGTTTGGAGACCCCTGCTTTAACCACTTCAGCCCCAGAAGGATTTACCCCCTTAATGACCAGGCCATTTTTTGCGATACCTTTTGCTATAATAAATATCCAAAGAAAAATAATTTTAAAAAAATTAGGCCAATATGTATTCTTCTTCATATTTTTGGTAAAAAAAAAAATCACAATAAGCGTATATTGGTTGGTTTGCGCAAAAGTTATAGCATCTACAAAATAGGGGATAGATTTATGGAATTTTTATTATTAATTTTTTCTTTACTAGTAATGGCGGTGATCAGCGATTTTTAGCGGGACTGCGACATTGCGGCAGACAGATTGGACACTTTTGATACTTTTTTGGGACCAGTGACATTATTACAGTGATCAGAGCTAAAAATAGCCACTGATCACTGTATAAATGACACTGTCAAGAAAGGGGTTAACTCCAGGGGGGCGATCAAGGGGTGAAGTGTATCCCTAGGGAGATGTTTCTAACTGTGGGGGGAGTGTACTGACTGGGAGTAGAGAGAGATTGCTGTTCCTGATCACTAGGAACAAACAATCTCTCTCTACTCCCCAGTCAGAACAAGGATAAGTTTGTTTACATTGACAGATCCCCATTCTAGCTCGCTGTGGAGCGATTTGCGAGTGGTCAGCAGACATCTTTGCACATTGTGTTAGGAGATTTTCTCTTCTTGTTCAGCACTGCAGTGAAGCCTGGGCAAACAGCCAAGACCGCTGATTGGAGGAAAGGCACGTACTCCCTCTCCACATAGGTAGAGGCTTTCAAAGCTGTTCATTGAATAGTTCAGCTTTCTGCTAATCTATTTATAGCACCATCCCCAACACAAAACTCAGGCTGCTTTAATTTCAGTTGACATAGGACTTGTCAGAGGTTATCAGACTAACAGAAAAATGGAGCAGGAGAAAGCCACTGGACACAGTGCTTTGAAGAGAGATAAGAAAACACTGCAGATATACGTGCCCAGCTCAAATTTCATGAATCAGGTGTACATCCACTCTAAGGTATGTTTAGACAAAGTGTTAGTGCCCTGTCTATATTTTGTGTACATATCACCCCCACAGCTGTGATCTTTCAGTGTTGTAGGGGTTAATTGAACTGAGAGACCTGTCACAGGGGCAGAGGACTTAAAATTTCAACTAAAACAAGCAGCACAAGAGGCACTTTGCACTGAATAAGTACTGTCTCTTGTGCTGATATTTTTCTGCATACTGTGTGATAGGCACTCCTCAGCACTGCATAATACACCCCTCTGACCCCTTTGTCCTGTGTGTTATATGCCTCTGAATTCAATACATCAGAGCTTTGTGCCTTGTGCGATATGCAGTTTTGAGCCCTGACCACACCCATTAATTGGAGCTGCTTTACTTCTCTCCTTTTGAGGGTTAGGGACAGGGAGTTGGCATGGGTAGGGTGACTTCCAGCACCTGTTCTTTGAGAAAAAAAAAAACCTGTACTTTAAGCATTGGACAAAATGCATGTGTGCACACTAGGGCAGTGGAAGGATAATTTTGTGTTTCAGCATAAAAAATGAAATACCTTCCTTCCCAGCCTTCTTTAAGTTCTCAAATAAAATACTTACACCTTCTCAAGTGGAAGCCATCCTCTATAATGTTGCACATGTGCTGTGCAGCCCCCTTAGCTATACACTGATGTATTTTCCCTTCTACATGGAGTGGGCCATTAAAAGATAACATTTACTGTTATGGGTATTCCCTCTATAGGGTTGATAAGCCTTGTTTATTGAAAATTAAAAATGGTTTTCAATTTTTTTTACAAATAAATATGTGAAAAGTGTGGCATGCATTTGTATTCAGCCCCTTTACTCTGATACCCCTAACTAAAATCTAGTGGAACCAATTGCATTCAGAAGTCACCTAATTAGTAAATAGAATCCACCTGTGTGTCATGAAGGCCAAGGAACACACCAGACACATCAGGGGTAAAGTTGTGGAGAAGTTTAAAGCAGGGTTAGATTAAAAAAAAAATATCCCAAGCTTTGAACATCTCACGAAGCACTGTTCAATCCATTATTTGGATGCTTTTCAAGGGCTGAATTCAGGGACATTAAGCGTAACCTACGGAATTACAAAATAGAATATGCCCTGCTGTATCCTGCACGGCTACGTATCACTGCCCTAGGGACTACCCATTTCTTCGACACAACAACAGGGGCAACAAAATGGCTGGAAGATAACAAAACGGACCTGCAGAGCTAGGGGTTGAATAAAGCTAGTTAAACTTGGAAAGGAAAGGTGGAAAATGTATCTTTTTTTTTATTTTCTATTTTATTTAGCTATTTTTTTTTTTTTTTCATCTGTTGTTTTCCTCACTGCAATTGGCAGACGACACGGGGGAGGGGGGAAGGGGGGGGCGTGATAGATGGAAGCACGGACAAACGATGTGATTTCACTAGTTTTAAGTGTTGTTTTGAGGGCTTGGAAGAGGGCTGTGGGAGGGGGGGAGGGGGGAAAGAGCGTGGTAGTAAGTCACAATGCATTTTTCTGGCATATGAGAGGGGAGTTATTTCTAGAATGGTTGGGGGGGAGAAAAAAGGTCACAAGTGCAGCCCCTAGGAGGGGGGGTCACGAACAAGGGTGGTGAGGTGGGGGATGAATAAAGTTGAAGGGGGGGGAGGGGGGCTTGTAGCGAGATACAGGGTCGGGCAACGGGGTGCACGTAAGGCACACATAGTTAGGAGGGGGGGGTTTATAAAAGTAACGTATATTGGCACACGTGATTTGAATTTGCAACCAGGAAATGCAGAGGGGGGAGGGAGAGGTCCCTGGATGTGGGGGCTCTTTGCCCCTCCCCACTCTTTTTTCTTTTTCCTTTTTCTGGTTAACACAACCACAGAGTTGGCAAGTTTTGTATTCACTAACCCACGAATGAATTGCCGTTTCTTTTTGGGCATTTTCTTTTTTTTCTTCTTTTCCCTTTTCTCTTTGTTGTTCCCGTTTTTCTTTTCTTTTTTTCCTTTCTCCTTTTCTCTTTTATTCTCTATTTTCGTTAGATGTCTTTGAAAATGCTAAAAATAGGCTCCTGGAATATTAGGGGCATGGGCGATCCGGCCAAAAGGGCAGCAGTGTTCTTGGCGATGGAAGCTTATGGCGTTGAACTGGCCTGTCTGCAGGAAACTCATCTCACCAACGATACCAAATCACACGTTCGGAACCATAAATTTCAAGAACAGTATCACTCAGTCTACACCTCGTATTCAAGAGGGGTGAGCATATTGGTGGGAAGAGGTATCTCATTTTCCTGCAGGGAAGCCAGAATAGACGCGCTGGGACGCTACGTCTTTTTGAGTTGTGTTGTGGAAAATAGGCCTCTGGTGTTAGCAAATATTTATATCCCGCCTCCGTTTAAAACAGAGACCATTTTGGATCTGTTGGAGTTTGTGGACAATAAGGCTGACGTACCGATAATATTGGTGGGGGATTTTAATGCAGTTTTGGATAATAAAACGGATCGGTTTCCGCCAGTGAATCGGGCGGAGAGATTATCAGAGGGGCGCCTAGGCCAACTTCTGAAAGAAATTGGGTGGTGCGACCTATGGAGATCTCACAATCCAAACACCCGGCAGTACTCCTGTTATTCAGGGTCATATTCCACTCTCTCGCGCATAGATATGGTATTAGGTAACAGTGAAGCTCTGCAATTAATAGGGAACATAGAGTATAAGCCGAGGGGAATTTCAGATCACTCTCCCTTGACCTTGACCTTGAACCTAAACACTAGACCTGGCCAGAAAAGGTGGACAATAAAGCCACTTTGGTTGGATTTAATAAGCAGCCCAGTAGAAGTAACCTCCAAATTAAAAGAATTTGTAACATTTAACTCAGCACCAGCGGGGGTAGTGTGGGATACCCTAAAAGCATTCCTTAGGGGACTATTACACCAGCAGGTTGCCATAGTAAAGAAAACGTCAAGGGAATGGGAGGTGAGGGCTAGTAGGGAAGCCATGGAATCAGAAGCGCAATACGTGGTGGACCCAACTCCTGAAAAACAGGAGATTTGGCTCAACAGACAACAAAAGTACAGAGAAGTAATTAATAGAAGAGTAGAGAATAAAAGACTTTTCCAGAAACAAAATTATTTCGGTGAAGGGGAGAAAGTAGGCCAGATGCTTGCACTTATAACTAAGTCTATTCTATCTCCATCGGCCATTTTCTCAATTAAGACACCGGCTGGAGAGATTACTTCCGATCCCGCTGTGGTCTTAGAGACTTTCTCTGCATTCTATAGGGATCTGTACAGGTCGCGCCGGGGGTCGGACCGGTGCGATATGGACGGGTTTCTAGAAGGGGTGGATCTGCCCGTGCTCTCGGAAAGGGACAGGAGTGAGATGGAGTCTCCTCTGACCTTGGAGGAGTTGCAATAGGCTGTCACGGAGCTGTCAGGCCAGAAATCTCCCGGTCCGGACGGATTGCCACTGGAGATCTATAGAAAGTACAGGGAGGTGCTGCTCCCGGAGCTCTTAAAAGCACTGGAGCAGTCGATCAAGGACGGGAGGTTGCCCTTATCAATGTCAGAGGCTGATATAATAGTGATACCAAAAGAGGGGGAAAGACCAACTGGAAGTCACCTCATACAGACCGATATCTTTACTGTGCTCAGATGCCAAGATCGTTGCAAGGGTGCTTGCATCCAGACTAAACAAATGTATTGCAAAACTTGTGCATCCAGACCAATCGGGGTTTATCCCCGGTCGGTCTACCAGTACTAATATCAGAAGGGCCTATTTGAACCTCCAGGTACCAACAGAGAACGTAGGGTCTAGAGCTATATTGTCTTTGGACACCGCCAAGGCCTTCGATAGCCTGGAGTGGGAATATCTCTGGTGGGTGCTTGAGAGGTTTGGATTTGGCCTGGTATTTATCAGCTGGTTAAAGATCCTATATAAAAATCCAAAGGCAAGACTCAAGATAAATAATGATTACTCGGAAAGTTTTCCCCTCGAAAGAGGGACGAGACAGGGGTGCCCCTTGTCCCCTTTGCTGTATGTTTTGGCCATGTAGCCACTGGCGGGAGCGGTGAGATCATCATCCGAACTGCAGGGATTCCACAGAAAAGGGGAGGAAGAGCGAATAGCGCTTTTTGCGGACGATGTCCTATTTTTCCTGGGGGACACGACTTCCTCACTGGAGAAAGTGATGCATCTAGTGGAGGACTTTGGAAAGTTTTCAGGATTGATCATTAACTGGGAGAAATCATCGCTCCTGCCGGTTGATCCATTGGCCAATCCGACTCCGATGAGCTTGCCCCAATTGAAAGTTATGGAGAAAATGAAGTATCTCGGCGTTGTGTTATCCAAGGACCCCAGCGCGTTCATCGAGGACAACTTGGTCCCCCTCCTATCAAAATTATTAAAAAAAATGTGATATCTGGAGTAGACTCCCCTTGTCTGTGGCGGGTCGGGCCAACCTGATTAAAATGGTCTGGTTGCCTCAGTTGTTGTACCTGCTCCACAACTCCCCAGTTTGGATTGGGGAGAAGTGGTTCCAAAAAATTCAATTCCTTTTCAGGGAATTAATATGGAAAAAAGGGCAGGCCAGGATAGGTTTACAAAAACTGCAGTGTCCCGTCACGGAGGGGGGACTGGGGGTTCCCCATCCGTCCACCTATTTCCTGGCAGCCCAGTTACAACAACTTGACGGATGCGCCATTGATGGAGGGGGAAGCAAGAGTGCCCAAATTATTTTACAGGGAAGCCCACATAGTTCACTAGTGGAAGCACTGGAGGCAGAGTCACTACAAGGAGAGATCCCGACACTTAAAATGATTACTAGGGTTTGGCAGACAACTAAGCGAATAATGGGGTATAAAGGAACCTCAGAATACTCACCAATCTGGAATAATAAGAACTTGCAGGAATTACTATCTGTCGACAGCAACAAGTTGTGGGAAAGGTGCGGGATAAGCCGGCTGATACAGCTATATGCGGGGGATACCCTGAAATCCTTTGAGAAACTGAGGCATGAGCACGGGTTGCCAAATCGTGTATTCTATAGCTATCTACAGATTAGGCATGCCTTGAGCAAGCAGCTCGGCAGGCAACCCCCCACATGGTGTAGGATTCCACTACTACAAACAATAATTAAATCAGAGACCTCTAAGGGGTTAATTTCAGAGATATATACCCAATTAATAAAGCGAATAAATATGCAGGTAGGCTTCCCTGGGAGCGGGGACAGATGGGTGGCCGATGTGGGGGAGATAACGGACACAGAGTGGAAAAGGATCCTGGAACTTGGACCAGAGGTGTCGGTCTCACCTTCACAAAAAGCCTCCCATCTGATGCTGCTGCACAGATCTTACTATACACCAAAAAAGCTTTTTATGTTTGGCCGCAGAATCAACGACGAGTGCCCTAGATGCAGGAGAACAGGTGACTTAATTCATATGGTATGGAGGTGTCCAAAACTAGTCAGGTATTGGTCCGAGATCTTAAAGAAAATAAATACAACGTTTAAAATTAATTTGGATGCTTTTCTTCAGCAGGTACGGGGAAGCCGGTCAGAGTTGATGGAAAGATGGATTGAGCGAAATACAGGGAACGCATAGAAGAAAACCTGTAAGAGTCTGCAAAAGACTTGAGACTGGGGCAGAAGTTCACCTTCCAGCAGGACAATGACCCTAAACATACAGCCAGAGCTACAATGGAATGGTTTAGTTAAAGCATATTCATGTTTTAGAATGGCCCAGCCAAAGACCAGACCTAAAAAGACTTGCAGCTGTAATTGCAGCGAAAGGTGACATTTTAAGGATAAGTTCACTTTAAAAAAGAATATTAAATGCAAATGTTTTTGCAAAATAAAAAATGTGCATTTTTTTTTTTTTTTTTGGAGCCTGTAAAGCCATGCACCAGTGATTAGCAGTTCGCTGGTGCCATGCAGGTCTGCTGCAGACCTGTCAGTGTATTTCTGTGCCCGTACATCCTGTAAAGGCAAGCAGATATACTAACAGGAAAAATCAATGAACTACCACGACGCTCCACAGGGCTCTGTTTTGAAATCCCACTTGCTGAGTCAGAACAAAAATTTCCCAATCAGCTATGTTCATGCTCCTTTGCTGATTGGAGAGCTCAAGCTCTGAGTTAGTAGGGGATGCATCAGACCTCTGCAGAGAGATCACTACTTCCAAACAGAAAGCTAGGGTCCTTCTCTACAGCATCCTGGCAGGGGGGAGGATTTTTTTTACACAGACTGTTGATTGTTTCTAAAGAAAACAAACTCTAATGCCCTGTACACACGATCGGACATTGATCAGACATTCTGACAACAAAATCCATCGGATTTTTTCAGACGGATGTTGGCTCAAACTTGTCTTGCATACACACGGTCGCACAAAGTTGTCGGGATTTCCGAACATCAAGAACGCGGTGACGTACACCACGTACGACGAGACTATAAAAGGGCAGTTCAATACCAAGCGTGCCACCCTTTGGGCTCCTTTTGCTAATCTCGTGTTAGTAAAAGTTTGGTGAGAGACGATTCGTGCTTTTTCAGACTCGTGGTTTTCAGATAATTTTTCTGCTGTTCAGTTTGTGCTTGTGGGTTTGTATCTGGTCTTCAGTGCATGTAGTGAGTTCCCATTGGTTTATTCAGTGTGTCCTTGTCCGTTCGTTACTGATTTTAAGGTCGCTCTTCACAGGCCTTGCTGTTTTTCAGTGCATTCTGTTACTTCGTTCTGACCAGCCGACCGTTTTACATACACGCCATGTTGCGTATACGTACTCATCATAGAGTTCGTGCTGTGCGGGGGGCTTGGTGTTGGGGTTCTTACTTTGACACAAGCCCAGTCCATGAACAGGGCGAGGAGGAGTTCATGGACCAAGAATTGGTTACTCCAGTGTGACCAATTCTGTCACATGTCTTTGCTCTGTGAGATCTGTGAGAATAATCCTGACGATTTCATGAACTTTCTCAGGATGACGGACCCCGTTTTTCACCGTTTGTTGGCTTTGCTGACCCCTTATATCAGCAGGCAGGATACCTGCATGCGGCAAGCCATCACTCCGGAGCAGAGGCTAGTTGTCACGTTGCGGTACTTGGCGACGGGGAGAAGCCTGCAGGACTTCAAGTTTTCGACAGGCAGCTCCCCCCAGGCTCTGGGGATCATTATCCCAGAGACCTGTTCTGCCTTCATTCAGGTCCTGCAGAGGGACTATATTAAGGTAAGATTTCTCCTTTAACATCACATTATATGTATTTAATGTTTGCTAATATATTGTATTTCTTTCATCATCCCCTAATTACCATTATTGTAATATGCTGTGAATGTCCCCTTTGTCCTCATGCATGCTGGAATTTTTTAACTTTTTTTTGTCCTTCATGCATATTTGCCTTCACGATCCTCCCCAGCATGCTCTCCTGGGCCTACATCCACCTCGCCTAGTCACTTAACCGGTTCAATACCGGGCAATTTCACCCCCTTCCTTTCCAGGCCAATTTTTAGTTTTCAGCACTGTCGCACTTTAAACGTCAATTGCGCGGTCGTGCGACGTTGTACCCAAAAGAAATTGACATCCTTTTTTTCACCACAAATAGAGCTTTTTTTTGGTGGTATTTGATCGCCTCTGTGGTCTTTATTTTTTGCGCTATAAACAAAAGAAGAGCGACAATTTTGAAAAAAACACAATATTTTTTACTTTTTGCTATAATAAATATCCCAATTTTTTTTTTAAAAAACACATTTTTTCCTCAGTTTTGGCCGATACGTATTCTTCTACATATTTTTGGTAAAAAAAAAATCGCAATAACCGTATATTGATTGGTTTGCGCAAAAGTTATAGCGTCTACAAAATACAGGATAGATTTATGGCATTTTTTTAAAAAAAATATTTTTTTATTTTTTTTAGCGGCGAGCGCGATTTTTTTTGGTGACTGCGACATTATGGTGGACACATCGGACACTTTTGACACATTTTTGGGACCAATCACATTTATACAGCGATCAATGCTATAAAATTGCATTGATTACTGTGTAAATGTGACAGGCAGTGAAGGGGTTAACCACTAAGGGGCGGGGAGGGGTTAATATGTTTCCTAGGGAATGATTCTAACTGAAGGGGGAGGGGAAGCACTAGGGGAGGAGACCGATCAGTGTTCCTCCGTTCTGGGAACACAGATCGCTCTCCTCAGAGCTGACGGGCTGTGGATCTGTGTGTTTACACACACAGATCCACATGCCGGCCCGGTTAACGGGCAATCGCGGGTGCCCGGCGGACATCGCGGCCGCCGGGCACACGCACCGGGTCCCGAGGAACGCAGCGGGCACGTGCGCGCTCCCGGCGGCGCACGCGCCCCCTAGACGGCCGGGAATCCCAGGACGTCATATGACGTCCACCCAGGATGGGAGATCCCATCTGTGGATGTCATATGACTATGGGCGGGTAGGGAAGTGGTTAACAATGTATTTTCTCAGCTCCATAGTAGTGCTTTTCCCTAAACACCCCCTAAAATGTGTAAAAATGTTATTTCTGTCCTTAAATTCTGGTAGAGTGCCAGAGGCTTTTTTTTTGGGTCCCAAACACATTTGGAACCCTCCCTCCCCCCAACCACTAAGTCAACCAATACCAATCTTCTATCTGCTGACTTTGCCAAACCCATACACACTATACCTACCTCTTTTGTGGTCAGATTTATGGATGAATTCCCCAAAGCATGCAGTGCAAGGGCCTGCCTGAATACTTTCAAATGGTACTGTTTAACGTTTTTTTATCCAATTATCTTGATAGGTAATTGCAGAATGTTAAAATTGTGCTCCAATTTGGACAGTGTGTATTTATATTTTTGTATTATGACACTTACCTGTCCAGTGGGCTGCCAATAGTGTAAGTAAGGAGGGGCTGGCCAAAGTAATACATTATTTATGCATTCATCTCTCAATGAAGTGGAGAGGGTTACCTGTCCAAAACATCTTCCCCCCCTCAAATTTTTACAATGGGCCATCAGAGGGGGTAAGGAATCTGATAAGTGGACCTTATATTTTTGTCTTTAAATACTCCATAAAATAAATCTTATACTGATGTTGGCCAAGAATGTTTGTGTCTAATCTGCTTTCAGGGTTTATGTGCAAAATGATTAATTTTTGGTTGTTTGACTCCACAGTTTCCTTCCAACCCACAGGAATGGCAGACTGTGGCCTCCCACTTTGCCCAGCGGTGGGACTTTCCTAACTGCGTAGGGGCAATTGCTGGGAAACACTTCCACATGGTCCCACCACCCAACTCGGGGTCATACTATTATAATTACAAGGGGGTCAATAGTATTGTGATGTTGACGGTGGTGTTGGCTACTTATGAGTTCCTGTATGTGGATGTGGGGAAGAATGGCCGGATGTCAGAGTCATCGCCCAGATCGAGTTCTACAGGCATCTCCAGAAGACAATGCGGAAGGACTCCCATTCGTCTTCGTTGCGGATGAAGCGTTTGTGCTGGGGGACCATCCCCTATGAGGACCCTCACCCTGGACCAGAGGTTTTTAATTACCAGCTGCCCAGAGCCAGAAGAGTGGTGGAGAACATGTTTGGAATAATGGCCAGCCGGTTCCGCCCATTTCTTAAAACCAATACAAATGGCGGAATATAAACTCAATCACATCATCCTGTGTTGCTGTGTTCTCCACAACTTTTTAAGGAGAAATTCTTTCAACTATGCTGCCTCAGTTGGGCCTGAGGCCAGAATTCATATTAATGAACCAACCCTGACAGCGCTTGAAATTGGCTGTCCTGGCTTCCCCCCCAGAGTGCACGCGAGGTCCGTATAAGATACATGGAATACTTTGCGGGTAGGGGGGCCATCGATATGCAAGACAATGTCTGAGACATTTTTAAAATAAAAATACATTTGAAACTGAAAAAATATTTGCTTTGATTTACTGCTTGACTTTCTTTTAGCTGTCTCCTCGGTTATCTTTTATTAATGTTATTTTTTTGGGGCTCTCTCTTCAACAGTGCAAACGAAATTTTGTTGACACATGAGGTGACAATCTCTTCTTTGGCTAACTATTATTATGATGTTGTGGGTCTGCTACACATACAGAGCAAAAAGTCGCGCTAAGTAATGGGAATAGTGAAACAAATCCCAATGATAGATGCCAAAAAGTCACACTGAGTATAAATAAAATTGAACAGACCCAAGGCAGAAGTGCAAAAAATGAGTGCATCAAACTACATGATGAACAAACTAAATAGTCCAACAAACATATGAATGTAGGTACATGTGTAGCAAAAATACAAATAAAATAAGAAAGTGATTGGAAATTGTCCAGTGACTAGATGAAAATAGATAAAACAAAAATCAATCCATATTGCAGAGATAGGTGGACAAAATGAAACATGAAAATAAGTCCAAAAAATATTATGATAATCAAAAGTGATGTGCTGTGAGGTTCCACACTAGAGTGACAAGTGAAAAGTTTCCTCCACCACAGAAAGGACTGACGCTTACCAGAAATCGGTGGTCCCTTATTACCGGGGACCACACTGGGCAAGTGGCTGTAACCCCAGCCCTGTACGTCCAGTCCCGGAAGCTACGGGCTGTTTGGAAGCCGGCCGGCTCATCTTTTTATGCTTATCTTGCCTAGTATTGCCCATCGATTTGTAAGTGTCTATTTATCTTTTTTATAATCTCAATAAATGTAAAGGATTTACGCTATGTGAGGCTTTCTGTTTTTTTGGTGAACATACTGCCCACTTTACCGATCCATCTGCTGATCGTTCCTGCTGACGCTGAGGAGTCCAGTACATGCCAGTGAGATCCCTGGCTGGGGTTACAGCCACTCGCCCAGTGTGGTCCCCTGTAATAAGGGACCACCGATTTCTGGTAAGCGGCCGTCCTTTCAGTGGTGGAGGAAACTTTTCACTTGTCACTCTAGTGTGGAACCTCACAGCACATCACTTTTGATTATCATAATATTTTTTGGACTTATTTTCATGTTTCATTTTGTCCACCTATCTCTGCAATATGGATTGATTTTTGTTTTATCTATTTTCATCTAGTCACTGGACAATTTCCAATAACTTTCTTATTTTATTTGTATTTTTGCTACACAAGTACCTACATTCATATGTTTGATGCACTATTTAGTTTGTTCATCATGTAATTTGATGCACTCATTTTTTGCACTTCTGCCCTGGGTCTGTTCAATTTTATTTATACTCAGTGTGACCTTTTGGCATCTATCATTGGGAGTATATATCAATTTGTTTCACTATTCCCATTATTTAGTGCAACTTTTTGCTCTGTATTTCCATTTAGTGTCGTATAACACTTTTAGTTGCAGCTTACCACATTGTACACTCTATAGCGCAGTATCTTTTTTTACATATCTGCTACACATACACCTTGTTTTTTTTGTTAATGTATGTAATGCATTACTGACAAAAATATTAATAATTTTCAACACCATGACCGAAATTTGGGGAGTCATGAAAATGGCGCGATTGTGTAAAATTAGAAAGCACTGTTGGGTGTTATTTACTAAAGGAAACTACACTTTGTACCAGTTGAGACTGCACTGAAACTGTACTTGTAGTGCAAAGTGGATTTGCCTTTAGTAAATAACCCCCACTCTCACTGAAAACAACTTTACTCCAAAAAATGCTTTTGAGCACTGAAAGAAGAAGCCACACATGGTTGATTATCAATCTTTTTAATCAAAGCACAATCACATGTGCGTTTATAAAAGGGTTTTTGAACAAACCAACAAGTTTGTTGTATAACATTTTTTTAGGTCACATTAATGATAAATGGCCTTTTATAGGTAAAACAGGCATGTTTGAAACCATAAAAAATACACAACTCTGGAACTTACAAACTTCAACTTTTCAAGAAAGTGAAGGCAATATCAGACATGAGTATGTACAAACTGTGTTTGATATTGCGTTCAGCAGATGGGGTGATGTCACCCCTGTAAAAGCCAAATTTAGAAGATGCACACAAATTGCCTAATGTCAACATGTGCTAGCTGCCATCATGGGAGATCAATGGATGTGTTTTGTGGGTGCAACCCCTTCCTCTCAGCTACTTTATTATCGAGGAAGGGGTTGCACCCACAAAACGCGTACATTGATCTCCCGTGATGGCAGATAGCACATGTTGACACACTGTGTGCATCTTCTAAATTTGGCTTTTAACATACGTAAAAAATAAAAAAGAAGAAGACATTTTGGGATTTCTGGGTGTTTTAGATTCTCCCTAAAACATCAATGATGTTCTTCATTTTGTTTTGAACATCACTGATGTTTTGCTTTAGGTTTCCTAAATCTCGATTACACCCCATTATCTCCCCAATGAGGATCTGGGCACTTTCACTGGTAAAATGACATTCCTCTTCCACAACATCCCGATCACCTAAAAAAAACAAACAAAACACACCATGTTATATAAATATGCAGGCATCTATCTCTTACCTGAGGCTGTGGTCGCAGACACTCACCTGTTGTGGTGACAATTTCTACAACGTCTCCTCCCTCCTCCTCTGGTTGGGTTTGGGGGATTTCCCCTTCTTCCTGAGGTGTGGAGTCCCTGGTATACTCTGATGAGTGGTGTCCTCTGAGTCTTTTATCCCCTATGTGAACAAAAATAGGTATACTTAGCACACAGATATTTGATGGCAGAAATAGGAATATGAAACATTGCTTGGAAGTGGGGTACAATTGTCTGTTTTGGCAGAGTTCCAAGCTGAAGATTATTTTTTGTCCTTTGTAAAACTTGAATACTTACCTGTTTTGTGCAAGCTTCACAGATGGAGACACCCCTATAATATTCACTTGAGCACCTGTATGGGCCCCCTAATAAAAAGGGTGTTCTGGTGTCCCACACTAGTGCTCCAGCGTCCAGATGTGTAAACAGCTGCTGAGTATCCTCTTCTTACACAGAATCTAGTTTGCATTTCATTCTAGTTACAAACCCATCTAGACAACAAACTTTTTTTTAATAGAAATAGGCCAGAAAAACGGTATTGAACTGTATCTGGACAAAACATCGTATTTTAGTGGCCGAACGAACAATGTTTCCTACGAACGATTAATGTGCCCATGAACATGAAAGTTGTCTTTTTAAACTGTACAACAGTAAAGAAAAGCACATGGAGCAGCACGACCGTAATAAAAAGAAAGAATAGGAACACAGGACAACTACTTACTTTTTTGCAGCACTTTCATGATCCTTCTATACTGATCGTGCTCCCTTAATTTGAGGTCTGACCACCGTTTCCTCAGTTGATCCTTGGATTGTCATACCCCAAAATTCCTGTGCAGACTCTTCACAACTTTAGCTATGATCTTGGCCTTTCTGACATTTGGGTTTGGGTGAGGTCCATGCTTCCCGTCATAGTCGGCCCTCTTCAATATGTCAACCATCTCCACCATCTCTACAAAGGCCATATTTGATGCCTTAAATCTTCTCCTCCAGGATCGTGACGTTTCTGGCTCCGGGCTTTCCTCCTCCTTGCTGCTATTATCACGCACTTGTTGTCTCTCCGCCATGTGCTCTCCCCCACTGTGCCGAAAGAGAAGGGGCGGGGAATAGACTAGAAAGAACGTCAGGGGCGGGCGGAGTTTCACGCATGTGCAGTGTATATAAAGTGTAACACGTGTGCGTCGTATGTACGATCTGTGAGCAGAGGAAGGAGTTTAGGAAGGTACCATTTTAACTTGGGCCTATACTGCTTAAAGATTGAGGTCTATATTGGGACAAGATTAGGAGAGTTTAGCCTGACATTAGGGTTTGTCTTGTGTTGTGTCTTGCAGAGAAAATGAATCTAGTCAATGATCATGACTTTATGCCAATATTCATTGGTATGTTCAGGGAGCTGCCCTGTCTGTGGCAGGTAAACCACCCACATTATAACAATAAAACAAAGAGGAAGGCAGCGTTGGATCAATTGCTGGAATTTGTGAAGCCGGTGATCCCCACGGCAGACATCCCCTATTTAAATGCCCTAATTGGTGGCACGAGGAGCACTTATCTTAGGGAGCACAAGAAGGTCCAGAATTTCCAGAGATCAGCAGCTGCAACAGATGACATTTATGTACCCAGGCTGTGGTACTATGACAGACTGCATTTTCTGGCAGGCCAGACTGAACCCAGGCCAGCACTCTCCAGTCTTCCTTCAAGGCTTCCTTCCCCCCAGCTGAGGCTTCAGACGACCAACCTGGGCCTTCCAGGCAGCCACATATAGAGGAGCCCAGCTTGAGTCAGGTATAGCATTCTTCTAAATATTTCTGTTTGTCAAATTAATAATGTTAAACATATGTTAGTTTTGATAACTAATTTCTGATTTCACAAAGTGTTTTACATATCAATAGACAGTAGTGGCCACAAATGATTGTGACAAGAATGAAAAATGCTGGGCTCAGAATCAAAGTCTTTTCTATTTATTAACATTCAATTTGTAACAGTCATGAGATGAAAATTGTGTGTGATTGATGAACCAAAAACTAAAACCATGTCCCATTTTCATACACAGGAAAGTCTAAGCCAGGATGTGGCGGGGGTAAGTGGCAGCCAGGAGGTGGCGGGCCCAGTAGCCTGCCCGATACCCAGGTCCCTCCCCTCCGCCTTCCACAAAAAAGTGACAGGAAGAGGAGTAACGTGAACGAGGCAGCAATTGGCCTATTTATGAAGGCTACTGCGGCCCTCAAAACCCCCCACGGTGTTCAAGGTTCAGGCCTTTGCCTATATTACAGCCTGCAAAATGCGGGAAATGGAGGAGGGCAAACGCCTAATATGTGGGTATCTCATCTTGGTTGAGGGGCCATCTCACAAGCCAAAGCCACGTTTGTGAGTTCAACCATGGTCCCCCTCCTCCTCCTCCAGGTCCTCCTCCTCCTCCACCTCCTGGCACACCTCCAACACCAGAGCCACAGCCTGGTAGGAAGCATCTAAGGAAGACCAGAGAGTGATGGTCCTGGGTTCAGTCTGGTCTGGCAAAAGACGCAGGCTCTTGTGTGACCACAGCCTGGGGACATAGATGTCACCTGCTGCTGTTCCTGATCTCTTGTAGTCCTGGACCGGATTGTGCTCACTATTATAAGGACTCCTCAGGCCACCAATTTTGACTGTAAAATTATTGATGTGTGCCCTGGGGTACAAAGGCTTCGCTAATTTCAGCAGTTTATCCAGCGTTGCCTTCCTCCTTATTTTGTTATGACCCAGAATAAATGGCTATTTATTTTTCACAAATACTTGGCTATGTGTTTTACTTCAAAAAGAACAGTTTGTGAGTAGGCAGGTACATTTCAAAAATACAATGTGAAATTAACAAGGGACACCAACACCAACCAATCTCCTTGAAATTCTAAAATACAATATAATAATGGTGTTGTGGTAACTTGACACACAAAACCCACAAAAATAATTATGGAGATCACCAAAAAAAAAAATACAAAAATTAACAAAAACAGGAGATCTTGATTAAAAAAAACAAACAACAAATCATCAAAAATATAAAAACATAAAACCCCCCAAAAATTTGTTAGATCTGACGAATACAAATATTATGTTCATGAAATCACGATAAATAATAAAGAAAGAAGTTTGTGAGAAGTCTGTGTGAATATGAGCAGCAAAACAACTTCAATCTTCTAGCATTATAAAGAAGAAGAGAGTGCGCTGCATTAAACAATTTAAAACATTGTAGCGAGACGAAAGTGCTATATCCATTACGAACGCTAATTTTACCAGATCTAGCAGTTCCGTCTCGGAATTTATTCTGAGCATGCGTGGCACTTTGTGCATCGGAATTGTCCACACACGGTTGGAATTTACGCAAACGGATTTTGTTGTTGGAAAATTTTATAGCCTGCTCTCAAACTTTGTGTGTCGGAAATTCCGATGGAAAAAGTCCAATGGAGCCCACACACGGTCGGAATTGGATGTGAGCTTATTGGCTGAAAGTCTGACCGCTTGTATGCTCCATCGAACATTTGTTGTTGGACTTTCCGCCAACAAATGTTGGCTAGCAGGTTCTCAAATTTTCCACCAACAAAACTTTGTTGTCGGACTTTCCGCTCGTGTGTACTCAAGATCATCGCACAAACATACATGCGTGCTCAGAATCAAGTACGAGCAGGAAGCGTTCGGTCTTGTAAAACTAGTGTTCATAATAGAGATATCACATTCGTCACGCGGCAAATTATGAAATCTCTGCGCATTCTCTTCTTCTTTATAATGCTATAATATTGAAGTTGCTTTGCTGCAGATATTTACATAGTTTTGACAAACTTATTTTTTATTATTTCTAGTGATCTCTAGAATATTTTTTTGGTTGTTTTTTTTTTCTTGTGATCTCCAGAATAATCTTTTTTACTTTTTTTTTTCTAGTGATCTCCTTTTTTTTTCTCATGATCTCCAGAATATTTTTTTTTTAACCTCAAAGATACAACTATGTTGGTGTCCCTTGTTAATTTGAGATTGTATTTTTGAAATGTGCCTGCCTACTCACAAACAAACTGTCCTTTTTTAAGTAAAACACATAGCCAACTATTTGGCAAAACCAAAAATGTAAATTTAATAGGGAGCACAAGGTCATAACAAAATAAAGAGAAAGGCAATGCTGGAGAAACAGTTGGAGTTGGTGAAGCCTTTGTACCCCAGGGCAGACATCAATTATTTGACTGTCAAAACTGGTAACCTGAGGAGTCCATTTAATAGGGAGCACAGGGGGCGTGGTCTTGGAATGGAGGAGTGAAGTCGCATCTTCCCAGGGCTCCCGGACCACGGCTCCTAAACAGATCACCCACACAGACTTATCACGTATTCCAGCTTCTCAGCTCTACCCACACAGCCAGGAAGGCTATACTGCTGTCTTGTGTGCCCTAAGGCCCGTATGGAATGGTACCTGGTACCGAAACAGCCGTCGGCATCCAGCCGCGAGGATGGAGCTCAGCTTGCCTGCAGGAAGGGAGGAGAGACAAGATCGGGGTAATTATATACTCCCATTCTCCCCATTTAGCGATCTCTCCCTCTGCCTCCCCCACATCTCTAGGCAGCCCAGGAGGGGAGCCCAGTGGCAATTTACAGTGGGCTCCACGAGGCACTCAGCTCTCCCAACACCAGATCTCATCCCTCAGTGCACCCCTGTCCCTCTCAACAACTGCAGACTACAATGAGTGCCGCTCCATGAACCCTCTTCCTTGCTCAGTAGTGACCAAGCATTAAGGGCACTTTTGCAAAAACTACCCACCAGAGATGATCTAGACTCTGTGGCGGCCAGAATGGAAGTGGCACTCTGCAGAGAAATCGTGGGGATTAAACAAGAAGTGGCAGAAGTGACCTCCTCACTGGGAACAGACACTGTAGCCCTCCGCCATGATGGCTCTGCCCTACAAGTAACACACGAGGAGGTGACAGACCAGATCGTGCAGCTACACCTATTAATAGACGATCTGGAAAACCGTAACCGGAGGTGCAATATCAGAATTTGCGGTTTGCCAGAGGCCACCCGTCAGGCTGACCTTCAGATGACCGTGACCGCCATATTTAATGACTGCCTGGAGCGCCTGACGGAGACACCCATTGCCATCAACAGGGTTCACAGAACCCTTGGCCCCAGAGGCACCGTGGAACACAGACCCAGAGATGTCCTTTTTTGTTTGCACAATTATTCTGTCAAAGAAGACATTCTTCAATGGGCCTGGCCCAGAGAGCACATTGACTTTGACGGAGCTCGGATTACTCTCCTGCCAGATGTTTCTCGGAGGACCCTCCAGATGCGCAATTCTGTGACCAGGGAATCACCTACAAGTGGGGTCATCCCTTCCACCTGATTGCATGCAAGGGAGGCCGTACGTATACCCTGCCTTCCTTATCTTTCTTGGGCTACCACCGATGTCGCTACCCAATTGGCTAGCATTTGTCCTGCCTTCTAGCAACAATAACCCAACGGTGAAAGCCCCCGGCGCAATCGCTGGTCTCAACACAGAAGACCACAGGCTCCTCAGGCCAACAAACCATGAGCCCCCTAGGGCAGAATTACTCTCGGGTTGAAGTAAAATGTCTTTGAAATTTGTGTCCTGGAATGTGAAGGGCTTAAATGTCCCAGAAAAATGGTCCAGTTGCCTTGCTGATCTCTGGAGGCAAAGACCTCAGGTAGAATTTTTACAAGAGACCCATTTCCGGGCTGACAAGATCCCAAAACTCTACAATAAACATTTCCCAATAGTGTATCACAGTGTGTTGCCCTCTACAAAATGAAAAGAGCACGAATATCCTCCTGGCCAAAACTTTACCCTGGCAGCTGATAGACCTCCATACTGATCGTGTGTCAGGGCTGGGCTCAGCCCTTCCTTCTCTGAGCTAGCTGCTCAGCTGTCGGCTAATTGCCAGCTTCCATCTCTCTCCACAGTTACCCAGCTGTTGTTGATTCTGCTCACCAGTCCTGCCTACTTAAAGCCGTCCAGCACACTTGATCTTTGCCTTCGCCTTTGTCAACATCACAGAGACTTTCTCCTGCATTCCTGTGGAAGACTTGCTCAGCTGATGTTCCTTCTGGCTCCTGATCCTGCTTGCTATACTACTATGTTTATCTCTGGCTCTCTGATATTTGCTTGGCTGACTACCCGATCCAGTTAATGATCTCTAGCTTGTTTTGACTACGTTTACTCTGTTTACCTTATTATTATTATTATTATTATTATTAAACAAGTGTGATTTAACTATACTTCTGTCTCGGTCTGATTCATGGTCCCTAATAGTAGGCGAAGGACATGAATTCAGAAGATACAGTCAATCCACTTGTTGGTAATATTTTTTCCAGATTGGATGAGCAAGATCACACAAACTCTCCTGAGTCACACAGCTCACCTGGAAACTCCCACTGTGGCTGCTCTGGTACAGCCTGAGTTGCAGGCTGTCCCTGCTGCTGCGTCAGTCTCTGTGCAGGCACTCGCCTTGATTATTACCTCTATAAGAGGTATGTCTGGTTCCGCCCCGTTTCCCCAGCGACTACTGTTGCCGACTACGCTATTGAATTCCGTACTCTGGCAGCAGAGGTTGCTTGGAACAGTGAGGCCCTCGTGACTGCTTTTTCTCATGGTTTCCATCAAGGAATAGATAGCAGCCCAAGATATACCCACGGAGCTGGAGAGGTTGATCATGTTTGCCATCCTCATTGACTCCAAACTCAGAGAAAGACTCCCTTTTAAGGAGCACTTTCGGAAGCCTCCTGTAGGTTTGCCTCCGAGCTTTGCAGTCCCACCCGTGCCTTCCTCACCTCCCATGCCTCCTGGTACCGAGTTGGTCAGTGAAGATGAACCCATGCACTTGGGCTTCACACATCTCTCTGTGAATGAGAGAGCCTTTAGGAGGAGGTAGAGATTGTGCCTTTATTGTGGCCAGGCAGGTCACTTTTTGAAGTCTTGTCCTACCCATCCAGGGAACACCCGAACCTTGAGGTCCTGTCATGGACAGACCTTAGGTGGCGTTGTTTCGTCCCCGGTTATCCAGAAGGATAAGCCCCTGGTTTCTGTCACCCTTTCTTGGGCTGAGTTGTCCATCAAGATACAGGCTCTAATCGACTCTGGGGCTACAGGCCTGTTCATTGATGCTGCCTTTGTATCGCAGCACTCAATTCCGCTGCAGCTGCGTGACACTCCCCTTCACCATGAGATAATCCAATTCCAAGTTATTTCCTCACCTAGGTTTCCGCTGGTTATTGGTTATCCTTGGTTACAGAGGCACAACCCCTCTTGATTGGCAACGTGCTGAGGTTCTCTCCTGGTCACCACAATGCAGTGAGACATGCTTCCATAAGGTAGCCAAGGTCCTGTGCACCTCTTCACTCTCCTCCCTGCCAGAGGAGTACCACGATTTTAGAGATGTCAAAGGTCAAGCCTCCACACCTGCCTTATGATTGAGTAATTGACCTTCAACCTGGTGCCATACCCCCTCGTGGCCGGGTTTACCCTTTGCGGTCTTGGAGGATAAGGTCATGGAGGAGTATGTTGCAGAGGGACTTTCTCGAGGTTTCATCTGCAAATCCTCGTCTCCTGCTGGTGCTGGTTTCTTCTTTGTGAAGAAGAAGAGCAGTGAACTGAGACCTTGTATTGATTATAGGGGGTCTCAATCATTTCACAATTAAGAATATCTACCCGATTCCGTTGATTACAGAGTTATTTGACCGCCTCAAAGGAGCAACGGTTTTCACAAAGCTTGATTTGAGAGGGGCATACAATCTCATATGGATTAAAGAGGGCGACGAGTGGAAAACTGCGTTTAATACCAGAACAGGCCATTATGAGTACCTCGTAATGCCTTTTGGCCTTTGTAACGCCCCAGCAGTTTTCCAGGAATTAACAATGTCCTCCGAGATTTGTTGCAGTTATGTGTGGTGGTTTATCTCAATGATATCCTCATATTTTTCAAGTCCCTGGAGAGCCACCACACAGATGTCTGTCGTGTGCTTCAGAAACTTAGAGAAAACGATCTGTCATTTCCACTGCTGGTTTTTCGATGGACCCAGAGAAACTTTTGGCAGTCCTACAGTGGCCCCAACCCATGGGTTTACATCCTCTGCAGCGTTTCCTGGGCTTTGCCAACTATTATCGGAAGTTTATTCGTAACTTCTCGTCTCTAGTCAAGCCCCTGACTGATATGACCAGAAAGTATGGTAACCCACAGAGTTGGTCTCCGGAGTCCATTAAGGCCTTTGAGAGTCTCAAGGTTGCCTTTGTTTCTGCTCCTGTGTTGGCACATCCAGATCCTACGTTGCCTTTTATCCTAGAAGTTGATGCTTCTGAGACTGGAGTTAGCTCCCTTCTGTCTCAACGTTTCAACTCAGAGTGCTATGCATCAGTGTGGCTACATTTCCAAGAAATTGTCACCTGCAGAATGCAATTACGGGATTGGTGACAGAGAGCTGTTGGCGATCATTTTAGCCCTGAAAGAATGGAGACATCTCCTTGAAGGTACCACTGTGCCGGTTCTCATTCTTACTAAGGGCCTCTCTCCTAGAAGGGCGCGATGGGCTCTTTTCTTGTCGAGTTTTAATTACATTGTCTCATTCTTACCCCGTACTAAGAATGTAAGGCCTGACACCTTGTCATGACAATTTTCCTCCACTTCCAAGTTGGAGTTGGTTCCTGTGATTCCTCCTGATCGTATTCTGGCTACGGTTCACACCAGTCTTACTTCTCCTTTGGGTGACAAAATTCTTGCTGCTCAGGTCCATGCTCCTCCTGAGAAACCTTGTGACCGCAGCTTTGTCGCAGAGAGTCTCCGTACTGCCGTGCTCCAGACTAAGCATTCTCCCAAGGCAGCTGGCCACCCTGGGAAGAATAAACACGTTTGGGCCATGTCCCAACAATTCTGGTGGCCTAGTCTACATGCTGATGTAACTGCCTTCATAGCTACCTGTTCCGTGTGTGCTCAGAGTAAGACTCCACGACACCTTCCAGTGGGCCTCCTACAACCCATACCCAATGAAGAGAGGCCCTGGACCCATCTGTCTATGGATTTCATTGTGGAGTTACCCAACTCCCAAAGCAACACTGTCATCCTTATGGTGGTTGACCGGTTCTGAAAGATTTGTCATTGTATTCCACTTAAGAAGTTGCCCACTTCTAAAGGAACTGGCTTCCATTTTTGCTTGGGAGATCTTTCTCTTACATGGGCTACCCAAGGTGATTGTCTTGGACAGGGGTAGTCAGTTTGTCTCCCGATTCTGGCGAGCCTTTTGTGCACAGTTGGGAATTCAGCTTGCTTTCTCCTCTGCATATCACCCGCAGTCTAATGAGGTCTCAGAACAAGCCAATCAGTCCTTGGACCAACTCCTACGCTGCTATATTTCTGACCATCATAACAACTGGTCAGACCTATTACTGTGGGCAGAGTTTGCTCACAACAGTTCCTTGAATTCTGCTTCCCGATTGTGCCCGTTTATGGCGAATTATGGTTTCCAACCTTCCATGTTGCCTGACTCGTTTGTTCCGCAGAGTATTCCTGCATTAGAGGAGCATCTCCGTGGTCTTTGTTCCACTTGGGCACAAGTTCAGGAGGCTTTACAACATGCTAACGTTAGGTACAGACTCCATGCTGACCGCAGACGCCTGCCTGCGCCTTCCTACCAGGTTGGGGACATTGTCTGGCTTTCGTCTCGCAACCTCCGACTTCGTGTTCCTTCTTTGAAGTTCGCACCTCGGTTTATTGGGCCTTTCCATATCCTTTGCAGGATTAACCCAGTGGCTTACGCCTTGGACCTTCCTCCTAGTATGTGCATCTCTAATGTGTTTCATGTGTCCTTATTGAAACCTTTGGTCTGCAACCGCTTTACCACCTCGGTGCCACGTCCTCACCCTATACAGGTTGAGAACCATGAGGAGTATGAAGTACAATCCATTGTTGACTCCTGTAGGTTCCGTGGGCGCATACAGTACCTGGTGCATTTGAAGGGGTACAGTCCAGAGGAACGCTCTTGGGTCTCATCTTCGGACGTACATGCCCCTGTCCTCCTCCGTGATTTCCATAGACATTTTCCCCTCAAGCCTGGTGGTCCTCTGAGGGGGAGGGGTCGTTGAGGAGGGGGTACAGTCAGGGCTGGGCTCAGCCCTTCCTTCTCTGAGCTGGCCGCTCAGCTGTCGGCTAATTGCCAGCTCCCATCTCTCTCCACAGTTACCCAGCTGTTGTTGATTCTGCTCATCAGTCCTGCCTACTTAAAGCTGTCCAGCTCACTTGATCTCTGCCTTCACCTTTGTCAACATCACAGAGACTTTCTCCTGCATTCTTGTTGAAGACTTGCTCGGCTGACGTTCCTTCTGGCTCCTGATCCTGCTTGCTGTACTACTACGTTTATCTCTGACTCTCTCACATTTGCTTGGCTGACTACCCGATCTGGTTACTGAACTCTGGCTTGTTTTGACTACGTTTAAATTATTATTATTATTATTATTAAACAAGTGTGATTTAACTATACTTCTGTCTCGGTCTGATTCATGGTTCCTGATATCGTGAGGGTAGATACTTTTGTTAAAGGTAAACTTCAGTCGCAAACATTCACCTTGGCTAACCTGTACCTGCCGAATATGGATCAGCTTCTGGTACTCAAAACATGCTTAACCGCCCTGGCTTCCTTTGTGGAGGGAACATTGGTGTTAGGGGGAGATCTCAACCTTACAATCGATCCTCGCAAAGACTCGTCAGCGGGCTCCTCGGCCCTGTCCCTGAGATCCCAGAACTGGGTCAGGGAACTATTGCACTACCACAACTAGTTGACATTTGGCGTATCCTCCATCCGCAGAAAGATTACACCTTTTTCTCAGTGGTACATGGCTCGTACTCGAGGATATACCTTTTCTTAGTCTCTCACTCTACGATTCCACTTGTCTCTAGAGCTCAGATTGGACACATTGCAGTTTCAGACCATGCTCCAATCTCCATAACCTTAGCCATGCAGCACACAACACCCAGATCAGCTACATGGCGATTAAACAAATCCCTTATTCAAAACCTTGAGGTTAAAATGGACATTTTATGAGAATTGGGACTTTTCTTTGAGGGCAAAAAGGACTCTGTCCCTAATCATCTCTCTATTTGGTTAGCGCATAAGTGCTACTTTAGAGAAATACTCATTAAACATGGTCACAGAATCAAGGTGGTCAGAGCGAAAACGTTGTCCGGGTTGCTCGAAAAACTCCATGATTGTGAAAAACGCCATAAAACTCACCCAGACAGGGCCCTAGAAGCAGAAGTAACTAACCTCCAAGAGCAAATCAAGGAGCACTCCCTATTCCAATCTAAGAGAAATCTATAGAAGGCATGCAGAACCTTTTACGAATATGGGGACAAAAGCAGCAGAGCCCTGGCGAATGCCATACGAACCCAACGCAACTTATCCTACATCCCCGCCTTATCTATCTTTACAGAAGCCAGAATTCATGACTCCGCGGAAATGGCGGAATCCTTCCATGCTTTCTATGAACCGCTCTATAATCTGCATTCCTGCCCTTTGGGAGACCGGCCCCAGGACAGCTTGGAGGCCATAGAGACCTACCTTGCGGCTGCAAACCTGCCTTTTCTCAATGATGAGGAGGTGGACTTGCTTTCGCAGCCTATAACTGCAGATGAACTCATGAATTCCCTAGCTGGATCTCAGAGGGGGAAAGTACCCGGCCCCAATGGCTTTACAATTGCCTATTATAAAACTTTCCAAACCCAGTTGCCAACTCATTTTGCTACTGCCTTTACCGCAATACTAGTTAATCACGCCATACCTCCAGACCTTTTGCAAGCCAGCATCTCTGTTATCCCTAAGCCTGAGAAAGATCTGCTTCTTTGCGCAAGTTACAGGCCTATCTCTTTACTTAATTGTGATCTGAAGTTATTCACGAAAATTTTGGCAAAACGAATAGGTTCTGTCCTCCAACTCCTAATCCCTCTAGACCAGGTCACACTATTAGGATGATAGATGTGGTGGCTAGGGCCAAACGCCTTAGTATCCTGTTAATCCTGCTGTCCACAGATGCCGAAAAGGCATTCGACACGGTGAATTGGACCTTCCTCCTAGCCACCCTGCGACGCCTTGGAATGCCATCCTCCATTCTGTCCTGGATATCTGCCATCTACTCTTCCCCTACCGCGTCGGTCAGAGTAAACGGGGTGGCTTCCAACCCCTTCAACATAAGTAACGGTACGAGACAGGGGTGCCTACTCTTTTCGCTCCTCTTCATAATTTCCCTAGAACCCCTTTTGCAACACATTAGGCTTAACCCTGACATCAGAGGACTTGAAACGAGAACATACCACCATAAAATTAGTGCTTATGTGGATGATCTGCTGTTCTACATCTCTGACCCGCATACTTCTCTCCCAGTCCTCTTATCGGCAATATGCCAATACGGTGAGCTATCGGATTTTAAAATTAACCTGCAAAAGTCAGAAGCACTTAACGTCTCTCTTACTCCTAGCTCACAGGCTTGCCTTAGTGGCAATTTTCCCTTCCGGTGGACTCCTCAGGCTATCCAATATCTAGGCACTAAAATCCCTTCTGACTTGCATCTCATCTACCAACTCAATTTTCAGCCTCTCCTGAGCATCTTCTCCTCAGATTTATGCCCTGTACACACGATCGGACATTCCAACAACAAAATCCATGGATTTTTTTTAGACAGATGTTTGCTCAAACTTGTCTTGCATACACGGTCACACAAAGTTGTCGTAATTTCCGAACGTCAAGAACGCAGTGACGTACAACACGTACGACGGCACTAGAAAGAGGAAGTTCAATACCAAGTGCCCCACCCTTTGGGCTCCTTCTGCTAATCTTGTGTTAGTAGAAGTTTGGTGACAGATGATTCGCACTTTTCAGCTTCCTGCTTTTATGATCATTACTGCTCTTCAGTTTGTGCTTGTGGATTTGTATTTATATTACGTATTTGATTTTCAGTGCGTTCTTGTCCACTCGTATCTGATTTTCAGCTCTGGCCTTTCTGTTTTTCAGTGCTTTCTGTTAGTTCGTTCTGACCAGCCAACCGTTTTGAAGTCATGAGGACCTTCACCCCGGACCAGAGGGTTTATAACTACCGTCTGGCCAGAGTCAGAAGAGTGGTGGAGAACGTTTTCAGGAATAATGGCCAGCCGGTTCTGCCTATTCCTTATGCCAATCAACATGGTGAAATATAAACTTAACCATATAATCCTTGCATGCTGCATTCTACACAACTATTTAAGGAGAAATTCAATGAACTATGTTGGGCCTAAGGCCGGACTTCAACAAGAAACCCTTGAAGCTGGCCGTCCTGGCTTGCCCCCCCAAAGAGCCCGCAAAGTAAGACAGAAGTATGTCGAGTACTTTGCGGGTAAGGGGGATCATTGATATGCCAGAAACTGTTTAAGAAACATTTTATCAACAATTTTTGAACTTAAACTGAAATAAGATTTCCTTTTACTGCCTGGGTATCTTTTAGCTGACTCCTAGGTTTTCTAATGGGCTTTTCTTTTTGGACACATTCTTCAATAGTGCAAATGTAATTTATTTGATACATGAGGTGACAATCTCTTCTTCAGCGAACTATTATGTTGTAGGTCTGCTACACACACCTTGTTTTTGTTGTTAATGTATATAATGCATTACTGACAAAAATATTCATCATTTTCAGCACCATGGATGAATTTTGTGGAGTCATGAAAATGGCATGATTGAGGCAAATTAGAAAGCACCGTGGGTGTTATTTACTAAAGGAAAATCCACTTTGCACTCCAAGTGCACTAAAAACTGCACTGAAACTGCATTTGTAGTGCAAAGTGGATTTGCCTTTAGTAAATACCCCCCATTGCCACTGTAAACAGCAACTTTTACTCAAAAAAACTGCTTTTGATCATTGAAATAAGAAGCCACACATTGTTGAGTAGAAAACTTTTTACTCAAAGCACATTCACATGTGCGTTTAGAAAAGTGTTTTTGAACAACAAAACATCTTTGGTGTATAACATTATTTTTTGTCACATTAATTAGAAATAGCCTTTTTTAGTTAAACAGGCATGTTTCAAAACATAACATACAGAACTCAGGAACTTACAAAGTTCAACTTTGACAAAGTGAAGGCAATATCAGACATTAGTATGTCCAAAATGTGTTGATATTGCCTTCATCAGATGGGGTGATGTCACCCCTTTAAAAGCCATGTCAACATGTGCTACCTATAAAAAGAACAGTGCAGCGCTGGACATATGTCACATTTGTGACACGTGTTATGTCAATGAATGAAATAACCAACAGCAGTGAATGTCAACCAATAAAATAATATCGGCTGATATATAAATCAATTACGTGCTCATAAATAGTTACAAAGACATAATAAAATATGTACTATAGTGAAAAAACAGTTCAAATGATAAAGTGAAGGTGAAAATAAAGTCCAAAAATTATGGTATTCAATGCGGAATCCTGGATCAATGTTCCACCGCTAGTGCTGCCCACCACCTGGTGATAAAGTAATGGAGGCTTACCAGAAAGCCTGCGGCCAACCTTATTTCGGGGGGGGGGGGGGGTCAAAACAGGCTTAGTAGAGACATATGGACCACAGGGAATGTCCCGCAGGAGGCTCTGCTGTAATCCCACCAACCTCCTTCCTGGACATCTAATCAGTGACAACAAGGAGCACTTCGGAAGATGATGTAGTCCCAGGGGTACTTCCTATATAGCAATCATTGTTTTCTGGACAGGACAGCAGCATCCATGTGGGGGGCTGGTGGCTACACAGCACTGTACAATCACCTTCACTGTTCAAGGCTTCCTTCCCCGCAGCTGAGGCTTCAGACGACCAACCTGGGCCTTCCAGGCAGCCACATGTGGAGGAGCCCAGCTTGAGTCAGATATAGCATTCTTCAAAACATTTCTGTAGGTCAAATTAATGATGTTAAATATATGTTAGTTTTGATAACTAATTTCTGATTTCCCAAAGTGTTTTACATATCAATAGACAGTAGTGGCCACAAATGATTTGGACAAGAATAAAAAATGCTGGGGTCAGAGGGGCGTGTCCTAGCCACGGAGCTGAATGGCAGCCTGAGCATGGAGCTCTGAAGATCCACAGCCCCTCAGAGGGGCAACACAGAGCAATGCCTTCTAACCAGACACCCGCCGCTACTGTCGGTAACAACACCCGACGTAAGAAGGGATTAGTCAGGGGGAATCCCGTGCCCGTGCAGCCCCGCAAACTGACGGACTTCTTCCCCAGGCAGTCTGAGGAGAAATCATAAGATGGCACTGGCACACTGAGCACGGCAGCGTCGGCTGCACAGCAGCACAGATACAGTGACACAGGCACACAGGAGGAATCTGAGCTCACAGAGGACATCACAGTCCTCCAGTCGCCTCAAAAAGACCCTCAAAAGAGACAGCCTCTTCACCGCTTCAATCCCCACTCTCCAGGGCACATGTGAGTAAAAAGTTGAATCTCTCCTCTGCACTGACACCGCTGCCCTTCACTGAGCCTGACAACCCCCTTGAGGAGATCCCTACCTCAGATAAACCTGGGTATTCAATCCAACATAGACAGAGCAATTAGGCACACACAAGTGCAGATCACCCACATCACTGAATGAACAGGTGACCTAGAATCCAAAGTGGGGGAAGTAGTATCAGCTCACAATGACTTGGTGGATACCTACCAGGATCAATCACAGGAAATACAGCGTCTTAAAGACAAAATGGCAGACCACGACGACAGATCCAGAAGGAACAATGTTAAAATCAGAGGTATACCAGAATCTGTGACGCAGCCAGAGCTCATTGGATACCTACAAGCATTGTTCAAAAAGATCCTACCATCTGTGTCCAAAAAGGATCTACTTATTGATCGCGCACACTGCCTTGTCAAACCTAGCTTCCTCCCAGCCTCAGTACCATGTGATGTAATCGCACGCATACATTTTTTTCATATCAAAGACATGCTCATGTCCACTGCAAGGAAACTAAAATCCCTTCCGGATCCATTCTCTTGTTTCGCAAATTATTGCAGATATATCCCAGGCCACCGCAGCTAGACAGCGAGAATTCAGGGCCATAACTGAAACCTTACGAGCTCCACAGATCAAATATAGCTGGGGACACCCCACAAAACTCCTGGTAACATACCGGGACAAAATAATTCCCATATTGACACAGATGATGGCTTCAAATACCTCTCACAATGGGGATACCAAGCAACCTATCCTACCTTCATCGTGAAGAAACATAATACTCAGCATCTTTCAAAAGATTTGGCGGCGACTCCCCCTTCTTGATCCCAGTCTCTTATGGGCAACCAACCTGGTAGTCGGTCAACTCTCACTCTGTTAACCTCTTCCTAGATGAGAGGAAAGTGGCTCGTACTTCCCTGACTCAGGTGATCACCTACACCCTCCAGTAACTGAATCTGCTAAGCAGATTTCACATTGTTCCTATGTTATTTAATGCAACCCGTTATTTTCAAACATTACCATTAATGTGTATTTGTTCAGTTATATCGGTCATGTTACTTTCCACAATTTTCTACTCAACCCGGATAAGGTACCATAAACGTAATTGTTTATTTGATAACTTTGTATGCATCTTGTTTTGGCTCCCTTGCAGGACATTTCCAAGCATATCCACACTGTCCAATGGTCAAAATAACCTCCATTAATGCCAAGGGCCTCAATACCCCCTATAAAAGATCTGTCCTCTGGAAAGAGACTGCCCGTCTCCACACTGACATCCTCTGCATCCAAGAGACACACTTTAATCAATCCAACCCTCCCTCATGCAAACACAAAGATTTTACTACTTTTTCGCAAATGCTGACACTAAATCCAAAGGTGTCCTGATAGCTATAAAACATTCCCTACAGGTTCAAATTCATGACACTTACTCTGACCCAGTTGGCCGTTTCATTATACTACAAGCTACTATAGAAAACATCCATATCCCTCTGATTAACCTCTACGCACCTAACACCCACCAACGCTCCTTTTTTCGGGAAATCCGAGCAAAAGTAAAACAAAAAGCCCAAGGACACCTTATAATCTGCGGGGACTTTAATGATACCCCAAATCCCTTAATAGACTCTTCTAACAGGGCTCGCAAAATAACTTCTTCACTGTCCTCATTTATCACCGACACAAACCTCTATGACGCTTGGAGATGCCTGCATGGCAGTGAAAGGGATTATACCTTTTTTTCCAAACCACAACAATCTTACTCGAGACCTGATCTGTTCCTTGTCGACAGGGTCATGCTACAACATATCTCTAAGACAGAGATTGACTCCATCACATGGTCAGACCATGCCCCTGTCTCATTAGAAATCTTTGAGACTCCGTTCAAAAAGAACATCTCTTTGGTGACTGAATGTGACCCTTCTTAACAACCCTAGATACACGGAACAGATCAAACAAGAACTAACCTTTTTCTTCCAGCTGAATGTAACTGATGACATAGACAACTTTATGCTATGGAACGCACACAAGGCATTCATGAGAGGCGTCTTGATAAAAATAGGTGCGCATGAGAAAAGGAGGAAATCCAAAGTGATAGTAGATTTACTCGCCCAGATACAAATTTTAGAACAACAACATAAAACCTCGTTAGACGCAAATGTTTCTCTCAATCTTGACAAACGACGACAAACTTTGGCCAACTGCCTTCTCGGTCAACATGAACACGCACTTAAAAGATCTAAACTCAACTTTTACACACAACCTAATAAAACAGTCACCCTCCTGGCTAGACAAATAAATCAAACTTTAAGGAAACCTAACTTTTCCTCACTTACTGACCCAAAGAAAGGCTCCATCACTAACCCCCTGGAAATTGCAAATGCATTTGGCAAATTCTACTCATCCTTATACAACATACAAAAAAACCCAGACTACCATCCTCCCTCAGAAGCCCAAATACGGAACTTCCTGGAATCAATAAACACACCCTCACTAAGTCTAACCAACAAGCTTCTCTATCAGTACCCTTTATTAAAGCCATAAATACCATGCCTACAATCAAATCTTCTGGTCCTGACAGTTATTGCTCTGTTCCTCAGTGCAGTAGCCAATCAAGCTGCAGAAGTAGGCTCGTTCCCTAAGGAATCTCTAGAAACCCCCAACCACTCCCGCAAACTTCAGACCTATATCACTACTTGATAGTGATATCAAAATTTATGCAAAACTGATAGGCAATAGGCTACAACCCTATATTTCTACCCTGATACATCCAGACCAAGTCGGGTTTATCAATGGACGTCAGGCCCCAAATAGCACCAGACGATTTAGTGATCTTATCCAATGGGCAGAACACCAAACGCCTTCTCTGCTCCTACCTTTGGACACAGAGAAGGCGTTTGACCGAATACATTGGGGATATCTCCAACAAGCTTAAAAAAAATTTGGTCTCACTGGCCCCTATGGCCCCTTTGGCCAATACTGCAGAAATTCTTTCGTAAGTTACTCACAATCTTTATTAGCTATGTTTGGCAGGGCAAGGCCTCGCAGATCAGAAGATCTCTACTACAATGACCAAAACTCAGAGGAGGGGTTGGCCTCCCTGATCCAGCCTTGTATTATATGGCTGTCCACATGAATAGAGTGGTGGACTGGTGCAGACAATTACCCCACAAGTTATGGGTCTGCCTGGAACAGGAAACGGTGCAGTTTCCCCTTGTGGGCCTACCCCAGAGTGGGACTCGTTTTTCCAGATTTTCTTCCCACTCACTAATTGAACCCACCTTGCAGGAGCTTCACAGATACTTTAGGATAGCGGAGATAACCAGCTTTCCCTCCCCGTTAATGCCTATAATTGGGCACCCTGATTTTTTTACCGGGCATCTGTGATAGATCCTTCCGGCTCCACTCAGATCAGAGCCTAGTTAGAGCCTCCTCTTTTCTCAGACACTCTGAATGGAGCGACCCCTCAGGAATATATCTTAGCTTTAATTCTTCCATTTTGGGCAGATGGAAGATTTTGCAACTCTCACACTTCCTCAGATCCCTCCAGGAAATCGACGGTTTCCGAAGACAACCTACGTCCTTTGAAGATTTGTGCCTGGGAGATGAGCCAATACGGAAATCCCTCTCTTATTCTTATGACATCTTACTTGCCCATACATCCCAACATGATCCCCCGTACCTGAGGAAATGGGAGAGAGTTCTTAACACTATGTTCACTGAGGATCAAAAGAATCGAATCCTCTTTTTTGCACATAAGTCCTCCCTGTGTAGCAAATACCAAAAAATCACCTACAAAATCCTGACGTGCTGGTACAGGACCCCCTCTGTTTTAGCGTCCATATTCCCAGGACATAGTGCTCTGTGCTGGAGATGTGGTACCGCAAATCCCTATTGAAACACCTCTTGAATGCAGTGTCCCCAGTGTGTGCAAGCAGCAATCCCCACCAACTGTGTCGCAGTGGTTTGTTAGGGTTTGTGATATTCAGCAGATGGAGCACCTTACATTTGTCCTAGGGGAAAGGGAGGAGGAACACAACGCCCACTGGACACACTGGGACTTGTTTTGATGCTCAGATGAATATAAGTCCTACATCTGAGTATCCTGTCCTTGGATAATTTGGGGTCTTGGGTCGTCGACCTTGCCGGAACTTCATACCCACCCCCCTTACTTCCTACTTCCCCATTACTGCTCCCCCTTTATTCATTTTCCTTCTTTTCCCCATTGACACCATAGGTGTCACTCACCCTTTTTCCTATAAATGAAAAAATCCCCCGGTTTGCGGTGACTTTTTGGTACCACTCCTGTGAAACCAGGATTGAGAGCCATAACCTATATGAAGAATGTTGTTTAGGATCAGACCACTAAAGTATATTGGCTTGGTACCTGGCCAATAGGGATAAGTTCGCTTTACCCCCCGGGGGGGCCCCCCTTCCCCCAGTTGGCCTTACTGAACAGTTTACACAGGTCCATTAAAACTATGCTTTTTACCGGCTAGGAAGTTTCCTCTACTGTCCCGGTTGAACTGCAAGATACAACTGTTGTGGAGTCTTTAGACCACAGTTTCCTGTTTCACTAAAACGTTGTAATGGAGCCTTGATTGCTACCCCATTAATGTACAGTGACTTGTTTGTCGAGCTTTTATTAACGACTATTAGTGGATATAAGTGATTGACATGTTTTATTCCTTGCTTTTTTGTGTAATCCACATTCCTTAAATAAATAATTCCTTAAAGAAAAAAAAATAGGGAGCACGATATGGTCCAGGACTCAGAGATCAGGAGCAGCAGCAGATGACATATATGTCCCGAGGCTGTGGCCTTACAACAGCCTGCGTTTTTTGCCAGACCACACCAAACCCAGGCCATCACTCTCAACGCTTCCTTCCACTCTTCCTTCCATGCTGCTGTGGTGGATGGGGTGGCAGTGGTGTTGGTGGTGTTGCTGGAGGTGGTGGAGGAGTATGGTCAAACTCACACAGGTGTGTTTGAGGTGTGAGTTCATCCCTCTTCCCCTTGTTTAGGGCCTTCAGAGTAATTTCTTCACATATCGAGCATTGGCCCTCCTCCATCTTTTGTAGTTTGCTGGCAGTGACACATCCAAATGCCTCATGTACAGCAGGGGTAATGGTAATTGCCGAAGTAGCTTTAGGAAAGCAGCCGGGGACTCCTCCAGGTTCCTTGCCTTCCTGGTCCTTTTGGTTGGAGGGCGGAGGGGAGGAACCTGGTATTCCGTCAGGCTGCTTGCCATGGCCTCCTCCTGGCTGAGACTTTCCCGTGTATGAAAATGGTACATAGTTTTAGGTTTTTGGTCATCACACACAATTTTGAGCTCATGACTGTTACAAATTGAATGTTAACAAATAGAAAAGACTATCATTCTGACCCCAGCATTTTTCATTCTTGTCCCAATCAATTTTGGCTACTACTGTCTATTGATATGTAAACCACTTTGTTAACTCAGAAATTAGTGATCAATAACATCTAGTTAACATCATTCAATTTTTGACATGAAATATGTTCAACAATGCTATACCTGGGTCAAGCTGAGCTCCTCCACATCTTCTTCCTGGGTGGAAGGCCCAGGTTGGACTTCAGGAGCCTCAGCTGATGTGGAAGGAAGTGTTGATAGCGATGGCCTGTGTTCCATCTGATCGGACAAAAAACATAGGCTGACGCAGTACCACAGCCTGGGGACATATATACGTCACCTGTTGCTGTTCCGGATTTCTGGGAATCCTGGACCTTCTTGTGCTCCCTATTATATGTGCTCCTTAGGCTACCAATTTTGGCCTTCAAATAGTTGATGTCTGCTGTGGGATACACAGGCTTCACCAATTCCAACAGTTTATCCAGCGCTGCCTTCCTCTTTTGCTTTTTCGAATAGTCCCCGTATTGGACTTGTCAGAGACATGGCAGCTCCCTGTACTTGTCTATGAAGTTGGGCAGGAAGTCAGGGGCTGTAAATTTATCCACCATTATATCTGCAAGACACAACACAAGACAAACCCTAATGTCAGGCTAAACTCGCCTAATCTTGTCCCAATATAGGCCTCAATCTATAAGCAGTATAGGCCACAAACTACTGATGCCCCAAGTTACAGTTGTACCTTCGTTTGAACGATCAGCGCTAACGATCCTCCGTCCTCTACTCACAGATCGTACGTACGTCGCCCGCGTGTTATGCTTTATCCCTTTCATGACTAAACCTATTTTTGAAATTTGGTGTTTACAAGTTAAAATCCATATTTTTTGCTAGAAAATTAATTACCCAAACATTATATATATATTTTTAGCAGAGAATCTAGAGAATAAAATGGAGATTGTTGCAATATTTTATATCACACGGTATTTGTGCAGCAGTGTTTCCAATGCAAATTTTTGGAAAAGGGACACTTCCATGAATTTTAAAAAATCCAAACAGTAAAGTTACCCCAATTTTTTTGTATAATGTGAAAGATGATGTTACGCCGAGTAAATAGATGCTTTATAATTGCACGCACTTGTGGAATGGTGACAAACTATGGTAGCTATGAATTTCCATAGGTGACGCTTTAAATTTTTTTATGGTTACCAGGTTAGAGTTACAGAGGAGGTCTAGGGCTAGAATTATTGCTCTTGCTCTGACGATCGCGGCGATACCTCACATGTGCGATTTTAACACCGTTTACATATGCGGGCATGACTTCCGTATGCGTTTTCTTCGCTGTGAGAGCTCGCGGGGACGGGGCCGCTTTAAAAAATTTTTTTTTTATTTAATTTATTTTTAGACTTATAAATTGTGTTTTAAAAAAAATGTTTTTTTTTTTTACTTTTATTGCTGTCACAAGGAATGTAAACATCCCTTGTGACAGTAATAGGTGGTGACAGGTACTCTTTATGGAGGGATCGGGGGTTTAAAAGACCCGATCCCTCCTCTGCACTGCAAAGTATTCAGATCGCCGAAAACGGCGATTTTGAATACTGTGTATTTTTTTAAATTCTGCGCCATTGGCAGCCGAGTAAACGGGAAGTGATGTCATGACGTCCCTTCCGCGTTTACATTGAGAAGGCTGGAGCGAAGCCACCCACAGCTTCGTTCCAGTCCGCCCACAGCCGCCGGAGGCAGCCGATTGGACACTGGGCCTCCCGATTGCATGGGAGGCCCGGTAAGAGCGGCGGGGGGGTCCCCTCCCGCTCCTCCGGTATAATGGCCGAGCAGCTTTTAGCCGTATCAGTTGTTATATATGGGTAGCCGATCGCCCGCTCGAAACAACGATACCGGGATGATGCCTGCAGCTGCGGGCATCATCCCGGTATAACCCCCGAAAGCCGAGTACGCACATATGCGTATGGTCAGCGGGAAGGGGTTATAAACACTGCGCAAGCGTCAAACTCCGCCCCTGTTCTTTCTAATGTATTCCCGCCTCTTCTCTTTTGGGGCAGTGGGAGAGCACATGGCTGAGACACAGCAGGTATGTGCTGAGAGCAGCAACGACGAGGAAAGCCCGGAACAAGACAGTTCCAGATCCAGGAAGAGATATAAGGCCTCAAATATGTCCTTTGAAGAGATGGTGGAGATGGTGGACATCTTAAAGAGGACAGACTATGATGGACCGTACAGAATCCCAAATGTGAGAAAGGCCAAGATCATGACTAAAGTTGTGAAAAGTCTGCACAGGACTTTTGAGGTACGACGATCCAAGGAGCAATTGAGAAATTGCCGGTCGGATCTGAAATTGAAGGAGCAGGATTTGTATAGAAGGATCAGGAAAGTGCTGCAAAAAAGTAAGTATTAGTCCTGTGTTCCTATTATTATTATTACTTTCGTGCTGGCCCATGTGCTTTTCTTTACTGTTGTACAGTTTAAAATGTCAAGTTTGAGGTTCGTGGGCACAGCAATCGTTCCTATTAAACATCGTTCGTTTGACCACTAATACAACGTCGTTGGCAGATGCAGATTAACTATATTTGTTCATGCCTATTTTGATCAAAATAAGATTTTTACATTGTTGTCTAGATTCGTTTGAAACTATAATGAAATGACAACTTCATTCAGTGTAAGGAGAGGACACTCAGCAGCAGTTTACAAATCTGGACGCAGGAGCACTAGTGTGGGACACCATAACAGCCTTTTTATGGTGTCCCACGTAGGTGCTTCAGTGGATACTAGGTGTATCTCCATGTGTGAAACTTGCACAAAACAGGTAAGTATTCCAGCTTTTGAAAGGGAAAAAAATCATGTCTTCAGCTTGGAACTTTGCCAAAACAGACAACTGCACGACATTTCCAATCAATTTTTCTTATTACTATTTTTAGCCTAAAATGTCTGTCTGCTAAGTATACCTTTTTTGTATTTAGAGGGGAGAAAAGAATTGGGACATCTGAGGACACCAGTAACCCCACACCTACACAAGAAAGGAAACTCAGCACACAACCTGAAGATTTGGATGCAGAGGTTCAGGAAGTGGTGGGTGAAGTGGTCGAAATGGTGTTGACAATAGGTCAGTGTCTGAGACCACAGCTTCAGGTAATAGATGGATGCCTACATATTTATAATACATGGTGTGTTTTTTTTATTTTTAGGTGATGTGGATGTTGTGGAAGAAGAAACTCACTTCAGCAGTGCAAGTGCACAAGTACTCATCAGTGAGATCATGGTGCGAAATCGATTTAGAAAACCTCAAGCGAAATACTCAAAAAAGACTGAGGAACATCATTGATGTTTTAGGCAAAATCTAGACCAAAAAAAATAAATTTTGTCATTATTGTTGTACGTGTTTTAAAAGTTTTAAAGTAATTGCAAAGCCAAATTTTGAAGATGCCATCAGCTATCAGCACATGTTGACACACTGTGGCTTATTTAAAAAAAGCAAAACCACTTTGCCCTACAAGTGCACTTGTAGGGCAAAGTGGTTTGTCCTTTCTGAAATAAGGCCCAGTGTGTCAACATGTGCGAGCTCCCATTATGGGGGGGGGTCAATGGACGTGTTTCGGGGGTGCAACCCCTTCCACTCACCTACTTTAGTTTGGAGGAAGGGGCTGCACCCACAAACCGCATACATTAATATCCCATGATGGCAGATAGCACATGTTGACACACCATGGGGTTGATTTACTAAATGCAAATCCACTTTGCACTACAAGTGCACTGAAAGTGCACTTGGAAGTGCAGTCGCTGTAGATCTGAGGGGAAGATCTGAAATGAAGGGAAGCTCTGCTTATTTTATCATCCAATCATGTGCAAGCTAAAATGCTGTTTTTTCCTTGCATGTCCCCTTCAGATCTACAGCGACTGCACCTCCAAGTGCACTTTCAGTGCACTTTCAACTGCACTTGCAGTGCTCTTGTAGTGCAAAGTGATTTGCCTTTAGTAAATAACCCCCTGTGTGTTTTGTGGCTTTAGCAAAATGTAGGAAAGATGTAGGAAAAATACACACATTTTAGGTATGGTATCATGAGGGAAATGCAACTTTTGAGTCCCAATTTGTGTGTATCTTCCAAAAATTTGGCTTTTACAGGGGTGAGATCACCCCATCTGATGAAGGCAAAATCAACACAGTTTTGACATACTAATGTCTCATAAGGCATAAAAAGTTGAACTTTGTAAGTTCCTGAGTTGGGGATGCATATGTTATGGTTTTAAACATGCCTGTTTAGCCACAAAAAAAGGCTATATACTGTCAAACATGCATGTTATACTCCAAGATGTTGGTTTGTTAAAAAACCCTTTTATAAACACACATGTGAATGTGCTTGGAGTAAAATGTTTTCAACAATGTGTGGCTTATTCTTTTAATACTCAATACCAGTTTTTATTTTAACCACTTGACAACTGGGCACTTAAACCCCCTTCCTAACCAGACCAATTTTCAGCTTTTGGTGCTCTCACATTTTGAATGACAATTACTCAGTCATGCAACACTGTATCTTTATGAAATTTTTGTCCTTTTTTCACACAAAAAGAGCTTTCTTTTGGTGGTATTTAATCACTGCTGGGTTCTTTATTTTTTGCGCCGTAAAAGAAAAAAGACCGAAAAATCTGTTAAAAAATAAATTTTTCTTCATTTCTGTTATAATATTTTGCAAATTAGTAATTTTTCTTCATATATTTTGGCCAAAATTTATACCGCTACATATCTTTGGTAAAAATAACCCAAATCGGTGGATATTATTTGGTCTTTTTGAAAGTTATGGAGTCCAAAAGCTATGGTGCGAATATCTGAAAATTGATCACACCTGAAGTACTGACGGCCTATCTCATTTCTTGAGACCCTAACATGCCAGAAAAGTACAAATATCCCCCAAATGACCCCTTTTTGGAAAGAAGACATTCCAAGGTATTTAGAAAGATGCATAGTGAGTTTTTTGAAGTTGTCATTTTTTCCCACAATTCTTTGCAAAATCAAGGTTTTTTTTTTACTTTTTTTTTTTCCACAAAATTGTCATATTAGCAGGGCATTTCTCACAGACCGCATATGCATACCACAAATTACACCACAAAACACATTCTGCTATTACTCCCGAGTATGGTGATACCACATGTGTGAGACTTTTACACAGCGTGGCCACATACAGGGGAGCACCTTCAGGCGTTCTGGAGCACCCAGGCCAATTCTGACATTTCTCTCCTACATGTAAAAATCATCATTTATTAGCTAGAAAATTACTTAGAACCCCAAAACATTATATATGTTTTTTTAGCAAAGACCCTAGAGAATACAATGGCGGTCGTTGCAACTTTTTATCTCGCACGGTATTTGCGCAGCAATTTTTTTAACGCGTTTTTTTTGGAAAAAAAACTGTTTTGTGCTTTACAAAAACCAAAACAGTAAAGTTAGCCCAATGTTTTTGCATAATGTGAAAGATGAAGTTACGCCGAGTAAATAGATACCCAACATGTCACCCTTCAAAATTGCACGCACTTGTGGAATGGCGCCAAACTTTGCTACTCAAAAATCCCCATAGGCGACGCTTTAAAATTTTTTACTGGTTACATGTTTTGAGTTACAGAGGAGGTCTAGGGCCAAAATTATTGCTCTCGCTCTACCGATCGCAGCGATACCTCACATGTGTGGTTTGAACACCGTTTTCATATGTGGGCGGGACTTACGTATGCGTTCGCTTCTGCATGCGAGCACACAGGGACAGGGGCGCTTTAAAATTTTTTTTTTTTTTTTTATTGTTCATTTTACTTTATTTATTTTAGTTTGATGCTTTTTTCCCAAAAAAAAAAATTTTGACCACTTTTATTCCTATTACAAGGAATATAAACATCCTTGTAATAGGAATATGGCATGACAGGTCCTCTTTACAGTGAGATATGGGGTCAATAAGACCCCACATCTCACCTCTAGGCTGGGAAGCCTGAAATTAAAAAAAAAAAAAAAGATCCTGGCTTCGATCGTAGCGGTGAGTTGGTAGAAGCACCGCAAGGCGGCGGGAAGGGGGGATGTCCCCTCTCGCCTCCCGTAAGAACGATCAAGCAGTGGAACAGCTGCTATGATCATTCTCATGGTGTAGGGAATCGCCAGCTGAAAAAGCTGATATCTGAATGATGCCTGTAGCTGCAACCATCATTCAGATATCTCCGCACAAAGTCAAGGACGTTGTATGACGGCCGGCGGGCGGGAAGTGGTTAAAACGCTTTTTTTTTTTTAACACAAAGTTGTCCATTTATACAATATTTCTACCACATAACATGTACATGCCAAAAATGACACCCCAAAATAGATTCTCCTGCTCCTCCTGAGTACGGCGATACCCCATGTGTGAGACTTCCACAGCCTGGCCACATACAGAGGGCGAGTACAGCTGAGCATGGCTCAGCATGGCAGGGTATGGCGGGGTATTGCGGAGTATGGCGGGGTATGGCGGGGTATGGCGGGGTATGGCGGGGTATGGCGGGGTATGGCGGGGTATGGCGGAGTATGGCGGGGTATGGCGGGGTACGGCGGGGGCATGGCAGAGTATGGCGGAGGCATTGCAGAGTATTGTGGGGTCATTGCAGAGTATTGCACAGCATTGCAGAGTATTGTGGGGGCATTGCAGAGTATTGCACAGCATTGCAGAGTATTGTGGGGGCATTGCAGAGTATTGCACAGCATTGCAGAGTATTGTGGGGGCATTGCAGAGTATTGCACAGCATTGCAGAGTATTGTGGGGGCATTGCAGAGTATTGTGGGGGCATTGCAGAGTATTGCACAGCATTGCAGAGTATTGTGGGGGCATTGCAGAGTATTGCACAGCATTGCAGAGTATTGTGGGGGTATTGCAGAGTATTGTGGGGGTATTGCAGAGTATTGCACAGCATTGCAGAGTATTGTGGGGGTATTGCAGAGTATTGTGGGGGTATTGCAGAGTATTGCACAGCATTGCAGAGTATTGTGGGGGTATTGCAGAGTATTGTGGGGGTATTGCAGAGTATTGCACAGCATTAGTAGTGAGGGATGGCTGAGCATGGATGGATGGATGGATGGATGTCTTTGTGCAGCGCTGTGGACACTACACATACAGCCCACAGCGCTGCAGACATCCATCCATCCCCCTCCCCGCTCGCTGTGTACCGATCGGTACACAGGAGGGGAGGAGAGGAACCGGCGTCATCAGATGACGCCGGTCTGTTTACATGTGATCGCGCCGTCATTTGACGGCTCGATCACATGGTAAACGGCCGCGATCAGCGGCCATTTACCGGGATCCGTGATGCGCCGGGTCCCCTGGACCCGGCGGTCACGGATGTGTTCGGGTGCGCGCCCCAGGGGGCGCGCGAGAGGGGAATTCTGGGAGGATGTCATAGTACGTCCTCCCAGAGTTATCCAACCGCCCTGCAGCCGTCATTCAGCTATGGGCCGGTTGGTAAGTGGTTAAGTTGGTGTAGATACAGTGACAATGGGGGTTATTTACTAAAGGCAGATTTTCCTTTAGTAAATAACTCCCACTGTGCTGTAAAATTTGCCTAAATCAGGCCATTTTAGGGACTCCATGGAGTTGAAAAGGATGATTATTTTTATCATTAATGCATTACATACATCAACAACAAAAACATTGTGTGTGTGTGTAGCAGACCCACAGTACAACATAATAGTTAGCCGAAGAAGAGATTGTCACCATAGAGAATGGTCAACAGAGGCAAAGCCTTAGGCTGAACATAAAGTACCAGCTTATCCTCTCTGTTCTTCCTTGCCAGCAATTGGCCTGCTCTCTGCTGAGGGAGGCTTTATGCAGTTGGTAGCAACAGTATTGGAATGTAGCTCGAGGTATTCTCAATAACTTGGATATGGTAACTTCACCACAGATATCCTTTGCAGCTATGAATAGTGGGCAGAAGAGCTTCCGTCCACCCCTTTAAGTCATTCTTGACACACTCTATCTTGTAAAGGCAGCTTCAAGCTCACAGCAATCCTTTGCAGCTATGATTAGTGAGATGGAAAAAAAAAAATCGGACATCCTCTTTAAAGCAAGTTTGACACATTTACTCTGTAAATTCAGCTTCACCCAGGATTCACAGCAATTCTTTGCAGCTAAGCCAAACCAAAGATGGCCCCATGTGAGCTCTAGCCACTTCACCTGTTTAGCATAATGCATCATGCTCTTGAATGTAGACATTTAGCTTTCTTTTCCACAATAGCCACTAGAATGCATACTGGAACACAGTGCAGCTGCAGTCCATTAGAGAGGCGATGTAACACACAACTTATGAGGCCATTCACAGATAAATTCCAAAAAATTACAAAACATACTTATCTTGGAAACGCAGTGTCACAGTTCAATGAATCCACTCACTTCTGGGAGGCAGGCTGCAGACACGGACAGCTCTTCTGAAGAACAAATCCCTGGATTCACGGCTATATCTGGGGCTAGTTAGCACCTGATTTTTCAACCGAAAGGATCCACAGAAGGTACTCCCTGCCTTATCAGAGCATTTAGCGTCCCAAGGTCAGGGACTGCGCTTACAGGAGAGGCTGAACCTGAGCGGAAAACCACCAAAGGTGGCAGGTAAGGGCTTCTTCTCTTCACACTGGCTGTGAGTTCCATGAGGACAAAAAAGGGAATGGGTTGTTGTGTGGGTGTTAACTTTTTATAGCACTGGTCCTGTGGGTGGAAGTAGGCAGGGCTACTATCATACGTATGCTGCCATGAAGGCACCAGGAAAAAGTTTTGCCTATAGTTCTACTTTAATCTGAACGTGCACTTGATCTTTAATAAAAGGAAAGATGCTTACAAAGGAACAGTTTAATAGAGTCCAGCACTTTGTTGCTTTTCCACAATGTTATGTAATCAGGGAAATCTCTTCTAAAAATACCTTTAAGGCTGATAGCAGATACTTACTTTAGATTTTCTAATTACTTCTTTTTATTGATGTTTTTTCTTTGCAAAATGCCTTTTCATTATGCAGCTATATGAGGCAGAACATAACATATAAACATTGTAAATCTAGTTTATGTCATAATGTAATGATCGTTTTTGACCAAATGATGCTATTTGCTTTATATGAAAGGTAACATGATTTGATGTCAATTTAAATGAAATTGCTATTGTAATGGATTCTTTCAAATCTGTTTAATTACCTAAATATATTTATCCAAGAACATAAGTGATATCTACCAAATATTGACAGACTTGTTTGAGTTTCTCATGTTACAGGAAACTAAACTGGATACATAATAAAACAAAGGTTCCCTTTCCTCTCCTCTTCTGCTCTGCTCCCTTAAAGCCTTTAAATGATTAAAGAAGCCTAAAAATAACTGCAATGGCTGCAAACACCACTGCCAATGGATCCCACAGTCTCACAGTGATACTTATGTTCTCTGATGCCTTGGTCATGTGATCTGTTTAACCACTTCAGCCGGGAAGATTTGGCTGCTCAAGGACCAGGCCATTTTTTGCGATATGGCACTGCGTCGCTTTAACTGACAATTGCGCGTTCGTGTGACACTGTGCTAAGCAAAATTGACGTCTTTTTTTCCCCACAGATAGAGCTTTCTTTTGGTGGTATTTGATCATCTCTGTGGGGTTTTTTTTGCGCTATAAACAATAAAAAAGAGCAACAATTTTGAAAAAAAAAAAAAAAACACAATATTTTGTATTTTTTGCTATAATAAAATATCCCCAATTTTTTTTTTTTAAAAAAGCACATTTTTTTTCTTAGTTTAGGCTGATATGTATTCCTTTGCATATTTTTGGTAATAAAAAAATCGCAATAAGCGTATATTGATTAGTTTGCGCAAAAGTTATAGTGTTTATAAAAAAAAAAATTCACGCTAGGTGTATAAATAATTACTAAGTGAATAAAACAACCTGTGAAGGAATATCCTGCAGCTAAGCACTATAACCTTGATAAAGGGCACTACTAGATAGATACAGAAAGAAGTGCAGCGCTGGATATATGCAAACCCCAAAATTGGTGCTAATGAATAACTAAATGACTATTATATGTGAACCATAAACAATGAAAATAAATCATGCACAAATATATAAAAGAAGTGCTTCACCATAGGGATATGTGTGTGTGGTTAATACCACCACATCCACATATCTTAGTAAAGTTCAAAATACAGAAACAAAAATGTCCATCAAAAATTGAGGATTGAAGTGACTTTGTTGTGGGAATAAATTCGTGACTGTCACCGTGATGTACGCCCGTCACCTTCTATAGATTAAAGGCTTACCAAACAGCCTCTGATCAGAGGCATATTAGCATCAGCTCGTGGTGTTGTCTTCACAACGAATGGATCTCTTCCAGGGTGGTAGATGTGTATCAGCAAACGGTCTCCATAAGCCTCCAGACAGCAACCCAATCAGGAAAAAATCACTCCCAGATATCCAAGGGGAAAGAAAGAAACTCCAATAGTATAGAGCGTTTTGACTTCCCTTTATTAAAAATCGCCACACCGGCATCCATAAAACTTTTCCTTGCAAGGACGTTTAAAAACAAACTCAGCTCAAAAATGAAACTCCGCGCATGCGCCGTCGGTACGAGCGTGTCTACCCTACGGCCGTTTCGTCAGAAATGACATAATCAGGGGCACATCTACCACCCTGGAAGAGATCCATTCGTTGTGAAGACAACACCACGAGCTGATGCTAATATGCCTCTGATCAGAGGCTGCTTAGTAAGCCTTTAATCTATAGATGGTGATGGGCGTACATCACGGTGACAGTCACGAATTTATTCCCACAACAAAGTCACTTCAAGCCTCAATTTTTGATGGACACTTTTGTTTCTGTATTTTGAACTTTACTAAGATATGTGGATGTGGTGGTATTAACCACACACATATCCCTATGGTGAAGCACTTCTTTTATATATTTGTGCATGATTTATTTTCATTGTTTATGGTTCACATATAATAGTTATTTATTTATTCATTAGCAAAAGTTATAGTGTCTACAAAATAGGGGATAGATTTGTGGCATTTTTATTATAATTTTTTTTTCTAGTAATGGCGGCGATCTGCGATTTGTATCGAGACTGACATTATGGTGGACACATCGGACACTTCAGACACATTTTTGGGACGATTCACAATTTTACAGCGATAAGTGCTATAAAAATGCACTGATTACTGTATAAATGTCACTGGCAGGGAAGGGTTTAACACTGGGGGCGATCAAGGGGTTAACTGTGTTCCCTAGTGTGTGTTCTAACTGTAGGGGGGGACTGACTATAGGAGATGATAGATTGTGGTTCCTAGCTATTAGGAACTCACGATCTGCATCTCTTCTCCTCACAAAACAGGGATTTGTGTGTTTACACACACACGTCCCTGCTCTGCCTCTCATGCCCACGATCGCGCGTGGCCGGCAGTCATCGCAACCGCCGGTCACGAGCATCGGCACCCCCGCAGTGCAGCGGGCATGCGCACACATGCTATCCCACTTAAAGGAGCCAACTTACAGCTACGATAGCTTGCGGGATCATGTCGACCTACCGCTGTATAATGACGGCGGCTGGTTGGCAAGTGGTTAAAAAGCAATAAGAAAATCATATAACAAAAGCCTAAAAAAACACCAAGGTCTTGAGTACCAGTTTCAGCAGGCACATCAAGTTTTATGAAATTCTGCTACAGGAGAAAGTAAACAGAAAAAAGGTGCTGCAGGGGAAATCTCTGGATTGCAAAACATTGCAGAAAAATCCATTTTTGTTATTTTATCTTTTAATAGACTATTCATTTTTTCTTTAGGTTTTGTTGCTGGAGTTCTTATTTATTATTATTATACAGGATTTATATGGCTCCAAAAGTTTGTGCAGTGCTTTACAATGTTAGGGCAAACAGTACAGTTACACAGAGGCGTAACTAGAACCATCAGGGCCCCGGTATCCATGGACATCCTCCCAAAACCGTGCTTCCCGCATGCCCCCTGGGACGTGCATCCAGCGCAATCACAGTGGCCCTTTACCATGTGATGTCAGCTGACCACATGTAAACAGACTTGCCGGTTATCCGCAGCCCTTCCCTCCCACGCTGTGTCTGTGTGAGGAAAGGACTGCCATTAACTGTCAAGAATGTCAGTAAATTGTTTACACTGATAATCAGTGCCCCAATCATCAGTGCCATGTATCAGTGCCCATCAATGCTGCCTATCAGTGCTCATCAATGCCACCTACAAGTGTTACCTATCAGTGCTCATTAATGCTGCCTATTAGTGCCCATCAAACCTGCCTATCAGCACCACCTATCAGTGCTCATTATTGCAGCGTCCATCCGTGCCACCTATCGGTACTCTTCAATACTGCCCATCAGTGCCCATCAATACTGCCTTAGTTCTGTCAGTGTTCCTCAGTGCCCATCTGTGCAGCCTATTAGTTCTGCCTATCAGTGCTCATCAATGCCCATCAATGCCTCCTATCAGTGCAGCCTATCAGTGCAGCCTATCAGTGCCCCCCATCAGTGCCCCCCATCAGTGCCCCCCTTCAGTGCCCCCCTTCAGTGCCCCCCTTCAGTGCCTCCTATCAATGCCCCTATCAGTGCCTTCTTAGTGCCCCCCAGTGCCCCCTATCAGTGTCTCCCTTCAGTGCTCATCAGTAAATCCCATTGGTGCTTCCCATCGGTGCCCCCTATAAGTGCATCCTATCAGTGCCCCCCATCAGTGCCCCCTATTGCCTTCTCAGTGCCCCCCATCAATGCCTACTATCATTGCTCACCAGTGCCCCCCTTCAGTGCCCCCCTTCAGTGCCCCCCTTCAGTGCCTTCTTAGTGCCCCCCAGTGCCCCCTATCAGTGTCTCCCTTCAGTGCTCATCAGTAAATCCCATTGGTGCTTCCCATCGGTGCCCCCTATAAGTGCCACCTATCAGTGCCCCCCATCAGTGCCCCCTATTGCCTTCTCAGTGCCCCCCATCAGTGCCTACTATCATTGCTCACCAGTGCCTCCCATCAGTGCCCCCTATCAGTACCCCCTAGTGCCTTCTCAGTGCCCCCTATCAGTGCCTCCCATCAGTGTCCCCCATCAGTACCTCCCATTGGTGACCCCTATAAGTGCCTTCCCTTCAGTGCTCATCAGTAAGTCTTATCAGTGCCCATCAGAGTCCTCTGTCTGCTCAGGACAGCATGGCTCTGAGCGGAGAGCGTGTCTCTCCAGTGGCATCACTAGGGTTGGTGTCACCTGGTGAGGAAAAAATAGGTGTCACTCCCCTCCACCAACTATAGCCCCCCCCTCAGTACAGACCCCCCTCCACTAACTGCAGACCCCCCTTTTGCAGTATAGATCCTCCTCACCAAGTACAGACCCAATCCATTAGTATAGCCTCCCTCATTGCAGATCCCCCATCTATCAGTATAACCCCCTTCTATCAGCATAGACCCCCATCTATCAGTGTAGACCCCCTTAATGCAGACCCCCATCTATCAGTATAGACTCCCCTCAGTGCAGACCCTCATCTATCAGTATAGACCCCCTCTATCACTATAGACCCCAGTGTAGACCCCCCTCCATCAGTACAGACCTCCCCTCCATCAGTTCACACCCCCCTCAGTACAGACCCCCCTCCATCAGTGCAGGCCCCCCCACAATGCAGACCACCCCCCTCCATCAGTGCAGACCCCCCACAATGTAGACCACCCCCCTCCATCAGTGCAGACCCCCCCACAATGCAGACCACCCCCTCCATCAGTGCAGACCCCCCCATCAATGCAGACCCCCCTCATTGCAGACCACCCCCTCCATCAGTTCACACCCCCCTCAGTACAGACCCCCCCTCTATCAGTGCAGACCTCCCCTCCCTCATTGCAGACCCCCCCCTCCATCAGTTCACCCCCCCTCAGTACAGACCACCCCCTCCATCAGTTCACACCCCCTCAGTACAGACCCCCCTCCCTCATTGCAGACCACCCCTCCATCAGTTCACACCCCCCTCCATCAGTGCAGGCCCCCCACAATGCAGACCACCCCCTCCATCAGTGCAGACCCCCATCAATGCAGACCCCCCTCATTGCAGACCACCCCCTCCAACAGTTCACACCCCCCTCAGTACAGACCCCCCTCCATCAGTGCAGACCTCCCCTCCCTCATTGCAGACCCCCCTGCATCAGTTCACACCCCCCCTCAGTACAGACCCCCCTCCATCAGTGCAGGACCCCCCATCAATGCAGACCCCCCTCATTGCAGACCACCCCCTCCATCAGTTCGCACCCCCCAGTACAGACCCCCCCTCCATCAGTGCAGACCTCCCCTCCCTCATTGCAGACCCCCCTCCATCAGTTCACATCCCCCTCAGTACAGACCCCCCTCCATCAGTGCAGCCCCCCCACAATGCAGACCACCCACCTCCATCAGTGCAGACCCCCCATCAATGCAGACTCCCCTCATTGCAGACCACCCCCCTCCATCAGCACACACCCCCCCTCAGTGCAGACCACCATCCCTCCATCAGTGCAGACCCTCCTCCCATAGCATTCCCCCCAGCACATGTCTATTTGAATAAAAACTTTACAGACCTCAGAACAGCGCGGGATAGGCACAGCGGCATGTGTCCCCCGGACGACTCCTCCTCCCCCTGCGTAAACAGAGAGGACGGGGAGGCTTCGGTCCAATGTGCGCAGCGCTGTGTAGGGGTGAGGACTGTGCGGCATGCGGTGCCGCTGCCCACAGGTGTCACCCCTCTGGCGGGTGTCACCCGGTGTGGTCTGCCCCGCCGGTAACGCCTGTGTGTCTGTCATCTAACAGTAGCACAGAGACACCGGCATCGTTTGTTTTATTTCCCTCTCCGTGCGTCCTCTCTCGCAGGGGATGACAGAGGACAGCGCTGATCTTCTCCCCTCTCCCCTCTCTGTGCTCCACGGGAAATGTGAGCTCCTTAGCTTCACACTTGACTGCCCGCGGAGCACAGAGAGAGGGGAGGGGGGAGAAGATCAGCTGTGTGTCCTCTGTCATCCCGTGAGAGAGAGGACACACGGAGAGGGAAATAAAACAAACGATGCCGGTGTCTCTGTGCTGCTGTTAGATGAGAGACACGCTCTCCGCTCAGAGCCCTATGAAGAGCAACCCCGCTGAGCCCCACCCCCACAGTGGCAGAATGCCGGGCCCCGTCGCAAGTGCGACTGTTGCGACCCCGGTAATTCCGCCACTGCAGTTACAATACAAATAAATACAGGGGGAATCAGAGGGCCCAGCTTGTTAGAGTTTACAATCTAGAAGGGAGGGTCAAGTGATACAAAAAGGTAATAACTGTGGGGGATGAGTTGATAAATAAAATGAAAGTACAGTTGATAGGTGGAGGCAGGATAGGCTTCTCTGAAGAGAAAAGTTTTCAGGGATTGCCTAAAAGGGGATAGAGCTGGAGATAGTCAGACAGATTGGGATAGGGAATTCCAAAGGAGGGGAGTATAGGAGGAGGTGATGAGGAGGCTCGAGAGCAGGAGGTCTTGGGAGGAACAAAGAGAATGATTTGGTTGGTATTTTGAGACTAGGTTAGGGATGTAGCTGGGGGCATTGTTGTGGATGTCTTTGTAAGTTATTGTTAGTAATTTTAATTTAATTTGTTGGGTGAGTGGCAGCCAATAGAGGGATTGGCAGAGAGGGGTAGCAGACGCTGAGCGGTTTTTAAGGTGGATAGGTCTGGCAGCAGGATTCATGATGGACTGAAGGGGGAATAACCTATTTAAAGGTAAGCCAATGAGGAGGGAGTTGCAGTAGTTGAGGCAAGAGATAACCAGGGAGTGAATCAGGAGCTATGTGGTTTAATTGGTTAGGAAGGGACATATGTTGGAGATGTTGCGGAGGTTGAGACGGCAAGCTTTGGAAAGTGATTGGATGTGGGGTCAAAAGGAGAGTTCAGGATAACAACTAACACCCTGGCATACAGGGATGGGTTGATGGTTGTGCCATTGCTCTTGACAAAGGAGTCAGGGGAAGAGTCATGTGGTAGAGGAAATATTATGAGCTCAGTTTTGGACAGTTTGAGGAAGTTGTGTGACATCTAGACTGATATTTCTGTTAGTAAATTAGTGATGCATGAGGAGACTGATGGAGTGAGCTGAGTGATGGAGAGATAGATTTGAGTGTCAGTGTTGAAATGATATTGAAAGCCATGGGAGGCTATCAGCTTACCCAGGGAGGATGTGTAGATTAAGAATAGGAGAGGTCCAAGAACAGAACCAGAATGAAAGCCAGCAAAGAGTGTAGTCACGGAGACCAAAGGAGTGATTTTTTTTTTTTTGAGGAGGGAGTGGTCAACCATATCAAAAGCAGCCAAAATATCTCCAGAAATAGGAGTACATAATAGTGTGCATTGGTTTTTGCTGTTAGTAAGTAATTTGTGAGTTTTAAAAGAACAGTTTCTGTGGTGTGTTGAGGGCAGAATCCAGACTAAAGGTGATCAAGAAGGTTATTCTTAATGAGTTGATCACTCAGTTAGTTGCAGACTAGGCGTTCAAGAAGTTTGGAGGAAAAGGAGAGCAAGGAAATGGGGCGTAGATTAAGATTGGTAGGCTCAAATGAAGGCTTTTTATGTATGGGGGTGACTAGTGCATGTTTTAGAGAGTTGGGTAAGATGCCAGAAGAGAGAGAAAGAGAGAGAGAGATTGAACATGTGGGTTAGAGAGTGTAGGATAGAGTCAGAGTGTGACCGTACTATTTGTGAGAGAACAGGGTCCAGGGGACAGCTGGTTAGGTGGGCATTAGAAATAGGTTTAGCAACCTTATCTATAGTAGCAGGGTTGAATTAGAAAAGTGTTTATTGTTTTTTTTAACATTTTTTCATGCTTTTTTCAGTATACAATGCTGTGAATAAGTATTTTCCCCCTTTCAGATTTTTTTTTTTTTGCATATTTGTCACACTTACACACTGTGGAGCAATTTTGGCCCACTCTTTGCAGAACTGTTTTAATTCATCCATATTGGAGAGTTTTCCAGCATGAACGTTCTGTGTACGGTCATGATACAGCATCTCAATTGGATTTAAGTACGGACTTTGACTAGGCCACTCCAAAACCTAAATTTTTCTTTGAACTATTTGGTGGACTTGCTGTTATGTTTCGGATCATTGTCCTGCTGAGTAACCCAAGTGCACTTGAGCTTGAGGTCACAAACTGATGGCTGGACATTCTCCTTTAGGATTCTCTGGTAGAGCTGAGAATTCATGGTTCCAGCAATTATGGAAAGTCGTCAAGTCGCAAAGCAGCCCCAGACCATCATGCTACCACCATGCCTGACTGTTGGTATGATGTTCTTGTTATGAAATGCTGAATTCGTTTTATACCTGAACGGAACGCACACCTTCCAAAAAGTTTAATTTTTGTCTCATCAGTCCACAGAATATTTGCCTAAAAGTCTTGGGGATAATCAAGGTGTTTTTTGGTAAATGTGAGCTAAGCCTTTCTGTTCTTTTTGGTCAGCAGTGGCTTTGGCCTTGGAACTCTCCCATGGATGCCATTTTTGCTCAGTCTCTTTCTTATTGTTGAATCATGAACACTGATCTTACCTGAGGCAAGTTTGGCCTGCAGTTCTTTAGATGTTGTTCTGGGTTCTTTAACCACTTGCTGCCCACCCACCGTCAAATGACAGCTGGGCAATGTGGCTCTTGTTCTGGGTGGACGTCATATGACGGCTTCTCAGGACGACCGGGGCCGCGCCGTGTTACTGGGACATGGCGCGACCCCGATCTGTGTAAAGAGCTGCGGCTCTTTAACCTTGCGATCGGCTGTGTCCAATCACAGCCAGTCACATCTAAACATGGAGATGCCGGTAATTGGCGCTCCTCGCCTCACACTGACAGAGTGTGAGGAGAGGAGAGCCGATCAGCGGCATCTCCTCACAGGGGACAGCTAGGTATGTAATCAGGGCACTGATCATCAGTGCCTTGATTACAATTAAGTGCCCACCAGTGCCAGCAATGATTGCCCACCACTGCCAGCAATCAGTGCCAACCAGTGCCCACAATTGCCATCAGTGCCCACAAGTGCCAGCAATCAGTGCCCATTAGTGATGCCAATCAGTAATGACTATCAGTGCTTCCCATCAATGCCCACCACTGCTGCCCATCAATGCCACCCATCAATGCCCATCAGTGCTGCCTATCTGTGCTGCCCATCTGTGCCAACCTATCAGTGCTAATGAGTGCCACATATTAGTGCCACCTATCAGTGCCCATAAGAGCGGCATATTCGTGCCTCCTCATCAATGCCACCTAATCAGGGCCCATAAGTGCCGCCTCATCAGAGCCCATGAGTGAAGGAGAAAACCTACTTATTTACAAAATTTACTGACAGAAACTAAGAAAAACATTTTTTTCAAAATTTTTGGTCTTTCCTTTTTTTTAGAAAAAAATAAAAAACCCAGGAGTGACTAAATGATTAAATACCACCAAAATAAAGCTCTATTTGTGTAAAGAAAATTATAACAATTTCACATGGTTACAGTGTAGCATGACCACTCAATTGTCATTCAAAGTGCGACAGAGCTGAAAGCTGAGAAAATGGCCTGGGCAGGAAGGGGGTGTAAGTGCCCTGTTTTGAAGTGGTTAGTGACCTCCTGGATGAGTTGTCGTCATGCTCTTGGAGTAATTTTTGTAGGCCGGCCACTCCTGGCCACTCCTGGGAAGGTTCACCACTGTTCCAAGTTATCTCCATTTGTGGATAATGGCTCTTCCCGTGGTTCACTGGAGTTCCAAAGCCTTAGAAATCCTTCCTAGACTGATACATGTTTGTTTCTAATCTGTTCTTGAATTTTTTTAGATTTGGCTATTTGTGACCTGTTAGCATGCTTCACTTTGTAAGACAGCTTCTATTTATGTGATTTTTTGATTCAACAGGTCTGGCAATAATCAGACCTGGGTGTGGTAAGTTTAAATTTAACTCAGCTTTCCAAAAAATTGTGGTTAATCACAGTTCATTCATGCTTCAGCATGGGAGGGGGCAATTACTTTTTCACATAGGGCCAGGCAGGTTTGAACAGCTTTTTTACCTTAGTAAATTAAAAAATAATTTAAAACAGCATTTTGGATTTATTCGGGTTATCTTTGTGTAATATAAAAACATTTTGATGATCTAAATCATTTAAGTGTGAGAAATATGCAAAAAAATAAAAAATAAGGAAGGGGGAAAATACTTTTTCACAGCACTGTACATATAAAACACATACATTCAGACTCTGTTTTGCACTCACACAGGAGCTTCTACATATTCTTTATTATATCCACATTTACTTTTCATCAAGAGTCTCATTCTCTCCCAGTAATACTCATACCTTGGTGTGGTTTGTATACCCCTTCACTTTCTTATCTTAAATTGCTTAGTGTTATTATTCTCTAGACTTCCCACATGTTCACCTCTGTCCATCCCCCTTGCCACATTCCTATTCCTTCACGTTTAGTCCACAGACTGTTTATTTTATTTTTATTTATGGTACTTATATAGAGCCGTCAATTTACGCAGCGCTTTACATATACATTGTACATTCACATCAGTCCCTACCCTCAAGGAGCTTACAATCTAAGGTCCCTAACTCACATTCATACATACTAGGGACAATTTAGACAGGATCCAATTAACCTACCAGCATGTCTTTAGAGTGTGGGAGGAAACCGGAGTACCCGGAGGAAACCCACGCAGGCACAGGGAGAACATGCAAACTCAAAGCAGGTAGTGTCGTGGTTGGGATTCGAACCAGCGACCCTTCTTACTGCTAGGCGAAAGTGCTACCCACTGCACCACTGTGCCGCCCATGTGTGTTCAGATGTTGTTGTAGGATCTGCTATCCAACTAGACCATACTTTCTCATATTTTTTTTTTATTTCCTCTATTACAATATGTATCTTTATATAAAGGTAAATTTCTGTTTACTAGATCTTTCCAAAAGGCTATTGAAGGTTGAGCCGGTTTTTTCCAGTTTAATACAATTGCCTTTCTCACGTAGAAAAGTAGTAAGCTTATTTGTGTCCTCTTAGCCACTGTATAGATATTTTTTCCACTAATCCTAAGAGGCAAATTGCCAAGTTCTGTTCTAGAGAGACAGATGTAACTGCCATAATCACGTCTATGACTCCTGTCCAGAACATGACAATAGCTGGGCTGGTCCAGAATATATGGATAAAATCCCCTGGAACCTGCCCACATCTCCAGCAATTCTGGGTGTTTGATGGGCTTATTTTATGTAGTCTATATGGTGTATAATAATCTATATATGTGTTATCTTGAATTGTATGAGTTCATCTCTCAGAGAGACCAGTGTCTGAAAGGGGAATCCCCATATATCTTCCCAATCCTCCTCCACTAATTCTGGGATATCTCTCTCCCATCTTGAAATGAGCTCCCTCATCTCTAATAAAGATGCTGTCAAAAGGTGGATATATAGAGCTAAAATGGGTTTCTATTAATTTCTTTCTAACTATTTGCTCTAACCCGGACTCTAAGTTGGGGGAGACCTTGTGGAAATTGGGCATAAAGGGCGTGAGAAAGTTGCATATAGCGAAAAAAACAGCTATCTGGAATATTCTATTGTTCCACTAATCCTTTAATTGTTTCTTCCCTGCACTACCTGGTCTATAATTTTAACCTTAAATTTAACCCAGGCTCCTGGATCTTGAATGAAGCTCAATTAGGGCAACTGGGGATTCCCCCACAAGGGGTTATTCGGGGACATAGTCATTCCGGGATATTTTTCACAAGCTAGCCCGATTCTCCATGCCCTGATAGTTGTTACCATTAAGGGAGTCAAATTATACAGGGCTTTCAAGCCTCGAAACACCAATGCTTGAAGTGCCTCGATGGAATGAACCACCACCGCCTCTAACATTGTAGAAGGATTATATTTATCTGGATTTAACATCCTACTGTCGTTACCAGCTGTGCTGCCAAATATTTATGGAAGTCTGGAAAAGCCAATCCTCCTTGCTGGAGAGGGGCTGACAACCTTCCTCCCAGCTTAATCACTGACGTGGCATTTCGATATAGTGTCTGCAGCCATGATATAAACACCCTGGGAATCCCATCCTTCTTAGTATTTCCCATTGAAAAGGCCACTCGACAGTGTTAAAGGCCTTTTATATATCCAAAGAGGCAACCGTTCTAGAGCCTTCATTTATATGTTGAACATGTAGATTAGTACAGTCAGGTCCATAAATATTGGGACATTAGAACTGTGTATATGCGCCTCCCACTTTTTAAGGGACCAAAAGTAATGGGGCAGATTAACAATCATCCATCAAACTTTCACTTTTTAATACTTGGTTACAAATCCTTTGCAGTCAAATACAGCCTGAAGTCTGGAACGCATAGACATCACCAGGCGCTGGGTTTCATTCCTGGTGATGCTCTGCCAGGCCTCTACTGCAACAGTCTTCAGTTGGTGCTTGTTCTTGGGGCATTTTCCCTTCAGTTTTGTCTTCAGCAAGTGAAATGCATGCTCAATCGGATTTAGGTCAGGTGATTGACTTGGCCATTGCATAACATTCCACTTCTTTCCCTTAAAAAACTCTTTGGTTGCTTTCACAGTATGCTTCAGGTCATTGTCCATCTGCAATGTGAAGTGCCATCCAATGAGTTCTAAAGCATTTTGCTAAATATGAGCAGATAATATTGCCCGAAACACTTCAGAATTCATCCTGCTGCTTTTGTCAGCAGTCACATCAACAATAAATACAAGAGAACCAGTTCCATTGGCAGCCACACATGCCCATGCCATGACACTATCACCACCATGCTTCACTGATGAGGTGGATCATGAGCAGTTCATTTCCTTCTCCATACTCTTCTCTTCCCATCACTCTGGTACAAGTTGATCTTGGTCTCATTTGTCCATAGGATGTTGTTCCAGAACTGTGATGGCTTTTTTAGATATTGTTTGGCAAACTCTAATCTGGCCTTCCTGCTTTTGAGGCTCACCAATGGTTTACATCTTGTGGTCAACCCTCTGTATTCTCTCTGGTGAAGTCTTCTCTTGATTGTTGACTTTGACACAAATACACCTACCTCCTGGAAAGCGTTCTTGATCTGGCCAACTGTTGTGAAGGGTGTTTTCTTCACCAGGGAAAGAATTCTTCGGTCATCCACCACAGTTGTTTTCCGTGGTCTTCCGGGTCTTTTGGTGTTGCTGAGCTCACCGGTGCGTTCTTTCTTTTTAAGGATGTTCCAAACAGTTGATTTGGCCACCCCTAATGTTTTTGCTATCTCTCTGATGGGTTTGTTTTGTGTTTTCAGCCTAATGATGGCTTGCTTCACTGATAGTGACAGCTTTTTGGATCTCATATTGAGAGTTGACAGCAACAGATTCCAAATGCAAACCGCACACTTGAAATTAACGCTGGACCTTTTATCTGCTCCTTGTAAATGGGATAATGAGGGATTAACACACACCTGGCCATGGAACAGCTGAGCAGCCAATTGTCCCATTACTTTTGGTCCCTTAAAAAGTGGGAGGCACATATACAAACTGTTGTAATTCCTACACCGTTCACCTGATTTGGATGTAAGTACTCTGGTGGTGTATAGCGCCAAAAGGATTAGAATTGTGTCGATGTCCCAATATTTATGGACCTGACTGTATGTAATCTACGTAAATTAATATCTGTCATTCTTTGAGGGATAAATCCTGTCTGGTCCGAGTCAATAATAGAGGTTGAATTCTCAAGGTGAGTAACTTTGTCAATATTTTAAAATCAGTATTTAATAAAGAAAGATATTGGCCTATAAGAGGTGCAAAATTTTGGATCCTTAGCTTCCTTATGACTAAGAACTATATGTGCATATCTCATTGAATCTGAAAAAGACTCCTCCAGTAACCCCCTTGTATATACTACTGCCAATTTTGGACCAAATATCTCAGTAAAATATCTCTATACTTTTTATAAAATTCAATGAGGAGCCCATCCGGACCTGGAGATTTTCCACTCTGAAAAGTAATTATGGTCTTCTAGATCTCCTCACTGTTAATAGGGCTAACCAATGCCTCTTTCTCCCTATCTGACAACCACCCAAGCACTATCCAATCCAAAAGGATGGACAGCTTCCCTGGGTCGAAGCCAGGGGGGAGAGTAGAGGCATATAAAGAACTGTAAAACCGATTAAAAGTCCAAGATTTCTTCTGGGTTGGAAACCATTTTGTAGTGTTGTACAGTGGGGACGGAAAGTATTCAGACCCCCTTACATTTTGCACTCTGTTATATTGCACCCATTTGCTAAAATCATTTAAGTTCATTTTTTTCCCCACACAGCACCCCTTATTGACAGAAAAACACAGAATTGTTGACATTTTTGCAGATTTATTAAAAAAGAAAAACTGAAATATCACATGGTCCAAAGTATTCAGACCCTTTGCTCAGTATTTATGCTATGCATAAATCTATCCGCTGCAAATAGGGGTGGAGAGGAAAGAGGGGGTGGTGCCTGGGCACCCCTAATGGATGGGCCGCCACTGATCAGGGCACTGATCATCAGTGCCTTGATTACAGTAAAGCCCTCCAGTGCCACCAATCAGTGCAAATCCATGCCACCTATCAGTGCCTATCAGTGTCCACCAATGCTGCTCATAAGTGCTGCCTATCAATGCTCATCAGTGCCGCATATCAGTGCCACCTACCAGTGATCAGTGCGGCATATTAGTGCCTTCTCATCAGTGCCACCTAATCAGTGCCCATAAGTGCCACCTCATCAGTGCCCATAAGTGCCACCTCAATGCCCATCAGTGCAGCCTATTAGTGCCCATCAGTGCAGCCTCATCAGCACCCATCAGTGAAGGAGAAAAATTATTTATTTACAAAATTTACTGACAGAAACTAAGAAAATCTTTTTTCCCCCCAAATTTCCGGTATTTTTCTTTTTTTTTTTTTTTTTTGAAAAAAAATTAAAAAACCAGCAGTGATTAAATACCAGCAAAAGAAAGCTCTACTTGTTTGAAGAAAATGATAAGAAATTCATATGGGTACAGTGCTGCATGACGGTGCAATTGCCATTCAAAGTGCTGAAAGCTGAAAATTGGCCTGGGCAGGAAGGGGGTGAAAGTGCCCAGTAGGCAAGTGGTAAATCAAATGCTAATATGCTGACGGGAAGTGGCATGAACAGACACGCTGACTGAGCATGCTGCACTGCGATCCCCGGGATCCAGGAAGATAATTAGCGCTGGTTCGGCAGGCTGCAGACCGGCTAAAGCATGTCCACACACCGCCGCGCAGCTGCTCACCAGGCTAATGGGCTCAGAGCCTACCTCATGGCGCAGAGTGCGGACCCAGGGGGTGCAACTAAGAGAACCCCGGTCCAGGAGGGAAGGAAGTTCGGCTCCCCTGATCCGAAGGGAGGACCAGGGATGGCCGGACATGATCCCCTTGCACAGGGCCAAGGAGTGACGGGCTTTGGAAGGGGTATTACCTGAGAGAACACTTCCTACTAAGAAAGACATTCAATTACTTATAGAGTCAAATATATTTTTATTGTGTTTTAGAGAAGAAAAACAACAGTACATGGGTGATGATCAGATGTTCTGTACATTAAGCAATACAGTGTGGGATCCATGTCAAATACAAGTCCGTATGCCCTTTAGTGTGACACGTGAGCGTACCAGTCTTTCAAACCATAGTGTATTGCATGACATATTTATAGCGTATGGGGTAGTAGACATCTGAGTAGCAGTCATTCGAACATAGGGAAAGGAGGAGAGAGAGAGGAAAAAAAAGGGGGGAAGGAAGGAGGGGGGGAAAGGAAGGAAGAAAGGAAGGAGGGGGGGAAAGGAAGGAAGAAAGGAAGGAGGGGGGGAAAGGAAGGAAGAAAGGAAGGAGGGGGGGAAAGGAAGGAAGGAAGAAAGGAAGGAGGGGGGGAAAGGAAGGAAGGAAGAAAGGAAGGAGGGGGGGAAAGGAAGGAAGGAAGAAAGGAAGGAGGGGGAAAGGAAGGAAGGAAGAAAGGAAGGAGGGGGAAAGGAAGGAAGGAAGAAAGGAAGGAGGGGGAAAGGAAGGAAGGAAGAAAGAAAGGAAGGAGGGGGAAAGGAAGGAAGGAAGGAAGAAAGGAAGGAGGGGGAAAGGAAGGAAGGAAGAAAGGAAGGAGGGGGAAAGGAAGGAAGGAAGAAAGGAAGGAGGGGGAAAGGAAGGAAGGAAGAAAGGAAGGAGGGGAAAGGAAGGAGGGGGAAAGGAAGGAAGGAAGAAAGGAAGGAGGGGGAAAGGAAGGAAGGAAGAAAGGAAGGAGGGGGAAAGGAAGGAAGGAAGAAAGGAAGGAGGGGGAAAGGAAGGAAGGAAGAAAGGAAGGAGGGGGAAAGGAAGGAAGGAAGAAAGGAAGGAGGGGGAAAGGAAGGAAGGAAGAAAGGAAGGAGGGGGAAAGGAAGGAAGGAAGAAAGGAAGGAGGGGGAAAGGAAGGAAGGAAGAAAGGAAGGAGGGGGAAAGGAAGGAAGGAAGAAAGGAAGGAAGGAAGGAAGGAAGGAAGGAAGGAAGGAAGGAAGGAAGGAAGGAGGGGGAAAGGAAGGAAGGAGGGGGAAAGGAAGGAGGGGGAAAGGAAGGAGGGGGAAAGGAAGGAGGGGGAAAGGAAGGAAGGAGGGGGAAAGGAAGGAAGGAAGGGGAAAGGAAGGAAGGAAGGAAGAAAGGAGGGGGAAAGGAAGGAAGGAAGAAAGGAAGGAGGGGGAAAGGAAGGAAGGAAGAAAGGAAGGAGGGGGAAAGGAAGGAAGGAAGAAAGGAAGGAGGGGGAAAGGAAGGAAGGAAGAAAGGAAGGAGGGGGAAAGGAAGGAAGGAAGAAAGGAAGGAGGGGGAAAGGAAGGAAGGAAGAAAGGAAGGAAGGAAGGAAGGAAGGAAGGAAGGAAGGAAGGAAGGAAGGAAGGAAGGAAGAAAGGAAGGAGGGGGAAAGGAAGGAAGGAGGGGGAAAGGAAGGAAGGAGGGTGAAAGGAAGGAAGGAGGGTGAAAGGAAGGAAGGAGGGTGAAAGGAAGGAAGGAAGGAGGGGGGAAGGAAGGAAGGAGGGGGGAAGGAAGGAAGGAAGAAAGGAAGGAGGGGGAAAGGAAGGAAGGAAGAAAGGAAGGAGGGGGAAAGGAAGGAAGGAAGGAAGAAAGGAAGGAAGGAAGGAAGGAAGGAAGGAAGGAAGGAAGGAAGAAAGGAAGGAGGGGGAAAGGAAGGAAGGAAGAAAGGAAGGAGGGGGAAAGGAAGGAAGGAAGAAAGGAAGGAGGGGGAAAGGAAGGAAGGAAGGAAGAAAGGAAGGAGGGGGAAAGGAAGGAAGGAAGAAAGGAAGGAGGGGGAAAGGAAGGAAGGAAGAAAGGAAGGAGGGGGAAAGGAAGGAAGGAAGAAAGGAAGGAGGGGGAAAGGAAGGAAGGAAGAAAGGAAGGAGGGGGAAAGGAAGGAAGGAAGAAAGGAAGGAAGGAAGGAAGGAAGGAAGGAAGAAAGGAAGGAGGGGGAAAGGAAGGAAGGAAGAAAGGAAGGAGGGGGAAAGGAAGGAAGGAAGAAAGGAAGGAGGGGGAAAGGAAGGAAGGAAGAAAGGAAGGAAGGAGGGTGAAAGGAAGGAAGGAAGGAGGGGGGGAAGGAAGGAAGGAGGGGGGAAGGAAGGAAGGAAGAAAGGAAGGAGGGGGAAAGGAAGGAAGGAAGAAAGGAAGGAAGGAAGAAAGGAAGGAAGGAAGGAAGGAAGGAAGGAAGGAAGGAAGGAAGGAAGGAAGGAAGGAAGGGGAAAGGAAGGAAGGAAGGGGAAAGGAAGGAAGGAGGGTGAAAGGAAGGAAGGAGGGTGAAAGGAAGGAAGGAGGGTGAAAGGAAGGAAGGAGGGTGAAAGGAAGGAAGGAGGGTGAAAGGAAGGAAGGAGGGTGAAAGGAAGGAAGGAAGGAGGGGGGGAAGGAAGGAAGGAAGGAGGGGGGAAGGAAGGAAGGAAGGAAGGAAGGAAGGAAGGAAGGAAGGAAGGAAGGAAGGAAGGAAGGAAGGAAGGAAGGAAGGAAGGAAGGAAGGAAGGAAGGAAGGAAGAAAGGAAGGAAGGAAGGAAGGAAGGAAGGAAGGAAGGAAGGAAGGAAGGAAGGAAGGAAGGAAGGAAGGGAGGGGGGAGGGAGGGAAGGGAAGGGAAGGGAAGGGAAGGGAAGGAAAGGAAGAAAAGGAAGAAAAGGAAGGAAGGGTTGAGCAGACCCCCACGTAACAGGCTGGGAGAATAGGGTGCGGGGATGAGTCCGGATTAGCTATGAAGTGTCAACATCACCTTTAGGGAGTCAGAGGTAGAATATTCTATCCGGATAAGCCAGAGGGTTTTAAATTTGTCAAAGGTGTCATTGTCTAGGGCTATAATTTATCATGTATCAATGTAATTTGTAGATGGTGGAGAGCAGGTGTCTGGGTGTTTCTGAGAAAGAGCTGTTCGTATCCCATTAGAGATCTGTAGATTTGGGAAGAGGAGAATAAATCCGAGCAAAAGGAGGAGATTCGTAGGGCCGTGAGTCAATTACCTTGGTCCCCTGGCAGAACAGGTGTTCCCAAAGTTGGGTTCACAAATGAGCTTGCCAATGGCCATGACAACTGAAGGTATGGGCCTATTTTGCTAGCTCCCATTCCTTGAGGGAGAGCAAGGTGATCGAATAGTGATGTAAGTGGCAAGGGGTCTGAGGACAGCAACGATGTTAGTCCGTGTTTGTAATATAGGTGTAGAGCGGCGGTTGTCAGCGGGGAGGAGGTGGAGAGAATGTGTAGCATCTGCCCATATCCCCATAGTAATGCTCGGAGGTCGGGTGTGGAGAGATCTTGTTCCACCATAGTGGATGCTTTGGTGAAGAGCCGGGGGAACCACTCCAGCATCTTAGAGAACAGCGTTGCCCTGTGGTACAGTTCGAAGTCTGGGAGGCCCACTCCACCCTGACTTTTGGGGTATGTTAGTAGCGTATGGCAGATACGAGACATTCCCTGGTGCCAGATGAAGCATATGGTCAAGGATTGCAGAGATTTAAAGAAGTGTTTGGGGACAGAGATAGGCACAGTCTGAAACACAAAGTAATTTGGGAAGGGAATCCATTTTAATAGTATTAATACACCCAAACCAGGGTAGTGGCGTTAGGTTCCAGGTGTCCAGTTCCTTCTTAGACTGAGTGAGCAAGGGGAGGTAGTTAAGGGTATAGAGATTTGAGAGATTGGACGGGATCATTATCCCCAGGTAAGAAATGCCCCTGGAACCCCATTGGAAGGAGAAGTTGGTCTTCACTTGGGCAAGTGTAGTAGGTGGTAAGGAGATATTAAGGGCTTCAGTCTTGGAAATTTAAATTTGAAATTGCTAAATTCCCCAAATCTGTGAAATTCGTGTATCAGGTAGGGGAGGGACGTGTGTGGATGTTGAATATACACTAAGAGGTCATCTGCATAGAGTGAAAGCTTGTAGTCGGCGGATGGTGTCTGAATCCCTGCTTTATTTTCGTTCTGTCTGATGACCCATGCTAGATGTTCTATCACCAGAACAAAAAGTAGAGGGGAGAGGGGGCATCCCTGGAGGGTACCATTAGCAATGTGAAACGGAGTAGATGAGGAGCCATTGACTAAAATGGAAGCTGAGGGGAGGGAGTATAATGCCATTACCCTGGATACGTAGGCCGGGCCTAGTCCTATCTGTTCTAGAGAAAGGCGTAAGAACTGCCAAATGACCCAATCGAATGCCTTTTCTGCGTCAAGGGACAAAAGGCATGCTTTCAGGTTATGTCCCTGAATGTAGGAGATAAGGTTGATGGTTTTAGTGGTGTTGTACCTGGCCTCCCAGCCAGGGACGAATCGCACCTGATCTTTGCAAATAATTGCGGGTAGTAGAGGGGAGAAGCGGTTCTCCAGAACTTTTGCAAAAAGCTTAACATCCAAGTTAAGCAGGGAAATCGGTCGGTAACTACTGCATTGAGAGGGGTCTTTGCCCTGTTTGGGGATGACGGAAATATTGGTGGATAGGAGGTCTTTAGAGGGAAGATGGGAGTCGTCTATGTGGTTGAACGCTGCAACTAAAAGTGGGGTGAGGGACTGGGCAAATGATTTGTAGAACGTAGGGGAGAACCTGTCTGGGCCTGGGCATTTACCAGATTTCAATCCCTTGATAGCAGACAGGAACTCAGATCCTGTTAAAGGGTTATCTAGGTCTGTAGACTCATTGGGGTCTATTTGTGGTAAAGCAGTGTCCGCGATGTAATCTTGCATGTCGGATAGATGTGGGTCTCCCTCAGATGTCTGTCTAGTCCTTGTGGGTAGGTTGTATAGTTGGGAGTAACAATGTTGGAAGGCGCTTGCTATGCCCTGGGGATTACCAATCTTCTTTTGGTCGGAGGTACAGATGTGTGGGATGGGCCGACGTGGGGGGCGAGGGTGGAGAACCCTTGCAAGATGTTGTCCACATTTGTTAGCTGAGATATAGTGCCTGTCATGTCCCTTATCCCTGGCAATGAGGGAGTGGGCATCTAGGATGCAGAGTAGCTTCCTACGGGCGTTCAAGAGATCCACATATACTGTGGGATTTGGGTTTTGTTTGTGAGTCTGTTCCAGTGTGTGTATAGTGGTCAATAATTTTGTGATGTCAGCGGTCCTGGCTTTTTTTTAGATGAGATCCGCGTTGAATAAACATCCCTCGAATTACACTTTTCAAAGCTTTGCATTTGGTGAGGGGGTTGGTGTCGTCGTTTTGATGGTCTCGGATGAAGTTGCGAATTGTCTGATCAATAGCTGCGACGCATGGGGTGTCTTTCAGTAGGTTGTCATTTAAGAGCCAGGAAAATGACTTACAAAATTTGGGGGGGTGGGCTAGGCTTAAGTGTGCAGGGGCATGGTCAGACCATAGTATGTTGCCGAGGGATGACTTGATTGGAACGTCTAAGAGGGATTGGGAGACCAAGAAATAATCAATATGGCTATAGGAATTATGGGCAATGGAGTAACAGCTGTAGTCTCTCTCAATAGGATGTTGCACTCACCAACCATCAACAGATTGAGCAGAGTGCAAGAGTGATTTTATGTGTGTGTAGGAGTGGAGTGTGGGATGTATGACTTACCGGAGGAGGTGTCCACGGCCGGAGGGAGGGTCACGTTGAGATCTCCACCTCGAATGAATCAGGGGCCACCAAAAGAGCAATTTGTCTAGGACCATGGACAAGAAGCTCCCCTGGTCTTGGTTCGGTCCATATACGTTAGCCACTGTAAAGATAGAGGAGTTAGATTTCAATTTGTGAAAGAGAAAAAGGCCTGAGGGGTCAGTGAGAAAGTCTAGGACTTCCAGGTGAAATGATTTGTGGAAAGCTATTGATGCTCTTTTGGACTTTGCTTGGGGGTTTGTGCTGTGAAACCAATGTTGGTAGTAGGGATTTTTAAAGGTCGGGACTGCTGAGCTCTTAAAATGTGTTTCCTGTAAAAGCAGGATTTGGGTTTTAGCTTTGTGGAAACTGTAAAGGATCTGGTTTCTCTTTTCTGGTGTATTAAAGCCCCTGCAGTTATAGGAGGATAAAGCTATATGATCAAGGGGTTGCATGATGGTAGTAAAACGGGTGGACATTAAGTATACTTATAACGGCCGACAACCATTCATCTGTATCTGGGGGACTGTTCAACCGGGGGGGGAAGAAAGGAAGTGGGGAAGCAAACAGGAGGGGGGTAGAACAGAGTAAGAAGTAAGGTATAGAAGAGACAGGAGGGGGTGGGAAGAGTCCTCCCCCAAACTGTGGAGTCAGAATCAGTAGAGTGGTGGGAGACAGTACCCACCTCAGCAAATAACAGAGGAGAGAAATTATCTGGCCACTAGGTGGCAACGTTAAACCAACAGTAAAAAAAAAAAAAACTTTGTAGCACTAAAATGTAGAACAAACCAAACATGGTACAGTGCACGTACATGCACTATCGGTCCTAAGTGGGGGTAAATGTGGTAAGCACATGGAGTGCCTCCTGGTCCCGGGGCCCACGAGGCAGAACAATAAAAACAAAACAACGGTCTCACATGTGGCTAAACTGGTGCTGTTATCAATACCTTTCTGAAAACATGTGTTCCAGCTCCATTCGCAAGTGGTGTGTTTTGCGGTATGGTGGAGGGGGGGGTGGAGGAGCCATCCGTCCCGCTAGGGTGATCCAGGCTGAGCCTAGTGTGGAGGAAGAACTATACATGTCAAAATACATATCTAGGTGTAAGGAAATACATGCCCCCCCACTCACCCCCTCCCCCCCCACCCAGCCAAAAAAAAAGGTCAGTGCAGAACAGCCCAGCTGAGGTGTGGGAGGCAAAAGTAGGGGAAAAAAAAAGGGTGATCGGTAGAGCAGGGCTGGATCTGTGTGGGCAGTTCAGCAAAACAAGGCTGAAAAACAAGTGCCCCGCGCTGGAGCTAAAGAAACTGAGCTCCAGGGGAAGAGTGTTCAAGACTTGGGGCCTCTTGAGGAGTCAGCCATCAGGCAACTTCTGGTAGGTAGATCTGGGGCGCTTCTGCTTGCCAGATCTTTGCCATTGAGAGTTGTATGGGAGGCCAGGTGTAGTAGTTGGGAGAGGCCAGTCTGGTACTGAAACCTGTGGTAATTCCAGGGTGCTCAGAAATCATGGTAGGTCTCCCAGAATGTGGAAGAGGGCCGTCTTGCCCTCATGATGTACCCTGACCTGGAATGGGAACCGCCATTGATACTTAATGTGTCTCTCCTGCAGAAGTGATGTAAGTGGTTTAAGAGAACGTCTCATGGCCAGGGTTTGGCAGGAGAGGTCTGGGAGCAGCATCACAGGGGTGTCATTCAGCCTGATGGAGTCTTGCCTGCTAGTGGCATGCATGATGTCTTTTTTGATTTTATGGAAATGGACCCTGCATAATGTGTCTCGGATGAAGGAGGAGTCAGGATTCCTCGGGCCCGAGGTCCTATGTACTCTGTCTAGCATAATATGGGTGTCCTTAGGTTGCTTGAGTAATTGATTAAAGATGACAGTGACTGCACTAGCAAGGTCTTTGTGTTCTATGGTTTCAGGAATACCCCGAATCCTAATATTGTTCCGTCTGTTACGGTTCTCAATGTCGTCTTGGTGGTACATGAGTTGCTGCAGCATGACAGTGTGTGAGTTCAGGGTTTCCTCATGGGACTGCAGAGTATTGCATATACCCTCAGCCTTCTATGTCCTCCATGCGGACCCCTATGTCTCTCTTAAGATCTGTTATCTCTTGTCTATATGTATGCTCCATGTGGGAGACATGTTCAAAGTCATTTTCTGTGGGTAGGGAACGCATGTATGTATGCAGGGATCGCATCTGCGATTCCATGTCCCATCCAGCCCCAGAGTATAAATAGGCTTGTGAGTGGTTGTGGGGGCTCTATAGGGATGGTTATAGGTGAGCAAGGGAGGCGGAGCAGCCCCTGGATCGTACCTGTAAAACGCCTGCAGGCTCAGATCTGGTTGGGGATGGAGGCGCCGGCGCCATCTGGGACATGCAGGCCGCAGAAGCCCAGGTTAGGAATCTTCCTAAATCTGCCTGGGTTCAGTCGCTGGCGGGCTTGGGCTGTTCCTTGGGCTTTCCCTTGCCCATCGGAGTGGTTTGGGAGAGATGTGGACCGTGGTGCTGTTGATTGCACCTCGTGGAGACCATCAGGACTGGTCCTACGTTCTATGGCTCCATGCGCTAAGCCACGCCCCCTCAATTACTTATAACCGCTGTTGAATCGTCCTTTTCTCTCTTCCTCTTTCCTCTCTTCCTACTGCTCTTTTTCCCTCTCCTTTTTTTTCTTTTTTTGGATATCGGAGGCAATGTGCCAAAGTACTGTGAAATAAGAATGTCATAGTAATATAAATGAAAGCCCGGGTTACGCAAGGTACTCTGTTCATGCTTTTAATCATCTTTCCCCCAATAGGTCGGTCCTGAGACAAGGGACTTTGCTTTCTGCCAAGAGGCGGAAGGGAGGGGGACTCCGGGCACAAGTGGTGCACCTCTGCCAGGACTAATCCTCCCCTTGGGGGATGTGCCACAGACAGTGGCATAATATGTTATTTGTTTTGGATGGTTTTGTGTTTTTTTTTCCCTTCTCATCAGATGCATCAAGGGGAGAGGGCCCAAAAGGCGGGGAACAGATACAGACTAGGCGCAACAGTATAGTAAGAGAGCCATGGAAGTATTAAGAGAATGACAGGTAGAATGAAGATTGTATCGTATAATGTGAGAGGGCTTTGCGCGGCTGGTAAAAGGGGCCATCTCTGGCATAAACTGCGTCACATGATGGCAGAGATCGTTTTTCTTCAGGAGACGCACTTCATGGTAAGGTCAACCCCTCATATGTCTTTTTTTCCATATACAGTCAGGTCCATAAATATTGAGTGATCAACACAATTCTAATCTTTTTGGCTCTATACACCACCACAATGGATTCAAAATTAAATGAACAAGATGTGATTTAACTGCAGACTTTCAGCTTTAATTTGCGGGTATTTACATCCAAATCAGGGGAACGGTGTAGGAATTACAACAGTTTGTATAAGTGCCCCCCATTTTTAAGGGACCAAAAGTAATTGGACAATTGGCTGCTTAGCTGTTCCATGGCCAGGTGTGTGTTATTCCCTCATTATCCCATTTACAAGGAGCAGATAAAAGGTCCAGAGTTAATTTCAAGTGTACTATTTGCATTTGGAATCTGTTGCTGTCAACTCTCAATATGAGATCCAAAGAGCTGTCACTATCAGTGAAGCAAGCCATCATTAGGCTGAAAAAACAAAACAAACCCATCAGAGAGATAGCAAAAACATTAGGGGTGGCCAAATCAACTGTTTGGAACATCCTTAAAAAGAAAGAACACACCGTGAGCTCAGCAACACCAAAAGACCCAGAAGACCACTAGGAAAACAACTGTGGTGGATGACCGAAGAATTCTTTCCCTGATGAAGAAAACACGCTTCACAACAGTTGGCCAGATAAAGAACACTCTCCAGGAGGTAGGTGTATGTGTGTCAAAGTCAACAATCAAGAGAAGACTTCACCAGAGTGAATACAGAGGGTTCACCACAAGACCACAAGATGTAAACCATTGGTGAGCCTCAAAAACAGGAAGGCCAGATTAGAGTTTGCCAAACAACATCTAAAAAAGCCTTCACAGTTCTGGAACAATATCCTATGGACAGATGAGACCAAGATCAACTTGTACCAGAGTGATGGGAAGAGAAGAGTATGGAGAAGGAAACGAACTGCTCATGATCCAACGCATACCACCTCATCAGTGAAGCATGGTGGTGGTAGTGTCATGGCGTGGGCATGTATGGCTGCCAATGGAACTGGTTCTCTTGTATTTATTGATGATGTGACTGCTGACAAAAGCAGCAGGATGAATTCTGAAGTATTTTGGGCAATATTATCTGCTCATATTCAGCAAAATGCTTTAGAACTCATTGGAAGGCGCTTCACAGTGCAGATGGACAATGACCCAAAGCATACTGCAAAAGCTACCAAAGACTTTAAGGGAAAGAAGTGGAATGTTATGCAATGGCCAAGTCAATCACCTGACCTAAATCCGATTGAGCATGCATTTCACTAGCTGAAGACAAAACTGCAGGCAAAATGCCCCAATCACAAGCAGGAACTGAAGACAGTTGCAGTAGAGGCCTGGCAGAGCATCACCAGGGATGAAACCCAGTGTCTGGTGATGTATATATGTGTTCCAGACTTCAGGCTGTAATTGACTGCAAAGGATTTGCAACCAAGTATTAAAAGGTGAAAGTTTGATGGATGATTGTTAATCTGTCCCATTATTTTTGGTCCCTTAAAAAGTGGGAGGCACATATACAAACTGTTGTAATTCCTACACCGTTCACCTGATTTGGATGTAAATACCCTCAAATTAAAGCCAGCAGTTAAAGCACATCTTGTTTGTTTCATTTTAAATCCATTGTGGTAGTGTATAGAGCCAAAAAGATTAGAATTGTGTCGATGTCCCAATATTTATGGATCTGACTGTAATCATTGGTTCCATGGACTGTCTCCCATCCCTAGGGCTAGAGGAGTTACAATAGCTATCCATAAACTATGCCCCTTGGTACCTATATAAATACAAGTAGACCCCAAAGGCAGATTCCTTTTTGTTAAGGGTAAGATCTAGGGCCAGTGTTATACCTTTGCTACTATATATGCCCCCAATAACCATACTGTTAAATTTCTATCTAAAATTTTGGATAATTTGGGAAAGTTTAGGGAAGGTTTACTGCAGGGGTCCCCAAACTACGGCCCTCCAGTCTTTCAGGAACTACAATTCCCATCATGCCTAGTCATGTCTGTGAATGTCAGAGTTTTACAATGCCTCATGGGACTTATAGTTCTGCAACAGCTGGAGGGCCGTAGTTTGAAGATCCCTGGTTTATTGGTTATGGGAGGGGACTTTAACATCACCTTGGACCCTAGACTGGACACCACTTTAGAGAAAACCTGTGTGTCTTATAAAAAGATTTAAGGCATATTAAAACAGCGCCTCCGCTCTCTGCATTTGGTAGATAGTTGGAGGGTGCTGCATGAGCGGGACAGGGATTTCAGCTACTACTTCAAAACACACAATGTATATTCAAGGATTGATATGTTGTTGGTAGATCAATATTATTTAAATTATGTAAGCTTATCAACTATTGAGTCAATCACCATATCAGACCATGTTCCAATAAGTTTAACGATATGTCGGGCATTGAATGGTAGCTTGGAAAGAACATGGCGATTGAATAAATCTATTATGGACTTTAGCATTACATTTTGAGACCAATACATCAGAAGAGGTGTCTGACCAAGTGGCATGGGAGGCCCACAAGGCGGTCCTTAGAGGGGAGTTGATTTCAATGGGTTTGCGTATTAGAAAATAGAGACAGAAAGAAATGGCTAAGCTCTTAGAGGAAATACGTAAATGTGAAATTAAACATAAGGCCCATTTAAAACCTGTGGATGTGCAGAGACTGGAGAAACTGTGGGCAAATCTAAAACAGTTTCTTGATTGGAAAACTCAAAATAATCATAGGTATTATGCCCACCATTTTTATGAACAAGGTAACAAGGGTGGGAGGTTACTGGCTAGACAATTAAAGAAACAATAAGTCTCCATGTTCACACTATAAGGGAAGGTGATATACAGATACTGGACACCCAAGCAATAACAGCCAAGTTTCACCATTTTTATAGGTCTCTATATAATATAGATCCAGTTCCTATGGGGGCGGCGGTAGGTGGGCGTGCAGACAGAATTCCTCCTGTGGCCCTGGAGGAAATGGAAAAAGCTATTTCTATTGAAGAGTTGGGCGGAGCGATCACGGCTTTGCCATTGGGTAAAAGCCCAGGACCAGACAGCTTCACAAATATGTATTATAAAAAGTATTCCTCAATCCTGTTGGCTCCTCTTTGTAGGTACCTTAAATCTGTCTCAGTCTCTAACTCTTTGCCTCCGGAGGCATTACTGGCTTATGTGACAGTCCTCCCGAAGTTAGGGAAGGATTCCCAGTGCTGTGCCAGCTATAGACCCATCTGCCTCCTTAACTCTGACACTAAGCTCCTGGCTAAAATTCTGGCCCTTAGGTTACAAGACCATATACTGTAGTTAAATTGATTCACCCAGACCAAACAGGGTTTATGAAGGGCCGAGAATGGTAGATTATCAGATTATTTGGAGATACAGAATGCGACTAGGCACGGATGTCTATTGTCTCCATTGTTATTTGCTATGGTGCTGGAGCCCTTTCTGCGAATGATTAGTGGAAATAGGAGGATTAAGGGGATTTGTACTGGATCAATGGAACAGAAGATCTGAGCTTACACAGATGATCTATTGTTATACCTTTCGTCTCCTCAAGAGTCTCTGACGGAATTAATGTTGGAAATAGATAGGTTCAGCCTTATATCTAATTAAAAAAAAAAAATATTGAGAAGTCAGTGTTGATGCCGAGCCATGTTCCTTTGAGGATGATGACCACTCTGCAACAATCCTTTCCTTTTGTTTGGCACTTTGATTCTATATCTTATTTGGGGATTCATATCTCTTCAGATGTAAAGCGCCTATATGATCAAAATTATGGACCCTTGGTGGTTTCTATATTAAAGGATTTGCAAAAGTGGAGAATTCACACTCTGGCATGGTTCAGCGGGGTAAATGCGCTTAAAATGAGTGTAAATCCTAGACTTATTAATGTTTTACATACTGTACCTATAACACTTCCACAGATATTCTTTAAACCAATAAGAAGGTCTTTTATGATGTTTGTATGGGGAGATAAACATTCCAGGCTGGCATATGAGATTTTGAGGAGACCAGAAAAGAAGGGTGGGGTGGGACTTCCGGACATAGCGATGTATTACAGAGCCATGGCCCTGGTTTGTATTATGAATTGGTGCCATGACTCTGTTAGTAAACTGTGGGTGCCCCTGGAGAAGACATTAACAGGTAGGAATTGGCCAGAGCTCCTTGGATTCTGGTTTCTTATAGGGGGCTAACGGAATATGTATCACCATTAACGAGAACAACATTATCCATTTGGGACAGAATGAATAGTACAGGAAGGTTTGCCCCCCCAATATCCCCCATGAGACCATTGGAAGGATTCCCCTGGTTCCCCCCGGGGGAAGGGAAAGGGAGTTTAGATAAAGGGGGAATGGATGGGAAGGCTAACTGTGCTAGAGTGGCCCCACAGGGTAAATTGCTACCACTGGCAAAGTTGGTTTTGATATTGGGGAAATACCAATGGCTGCATGGAGATATTGTCAAATGACGGATCTGTTTAACAAGTGAAAGCATCAGATTAGGCCAGCAAACCTGCTTACTACTTTTGAAGTATGGTGTACTAATATATCAGAGCCGGGTCATATGTTGTCTCGAATGTATAAGCTGGTTCTGAGTGCCCAGAGTATACCAACTCCCTATTGTATTAGAAAATGGGAAAGAGTTAGGTTATAATTTTATATCTGAACAAATTCAAACAGTGATAAGGGCAACAAACCATACTTCAATAAGTTCCCATATACAGGAGATGTCTTATAAGTTCTTAACAAGATGGTATCACACACCGGTTCGACTGGCTCAGATATATCCATTGTGATATGTTAATTGTTGGAGGGGATGTAACCAAAGGGGTTCATATTTCATTTATGGTGGTACTGCCCAAAAATTAAAGTATTCTGGGAGGCGATGGCTCCCTGGATTAAGAAAATGACACAGACCTATATAAATTTTCCCCCATTACATTTTCTCTTTCATGGGATGCCCTCATCTGCTAGATTTTATAAGAGAAGTGTTACCCCACATTTGCTAAATGCAGCAAAAATATGGATACCTACATTTTGGAAGTCTAGAAGCCCCACTATAATGGATTGGAAAGGCGAGGTGGAAAAATAATGGAGGCAGAGAGAGATGGGTACATGCGGTTAGAGATCAACAAAATAAATGTAAAGACACGTGGGCAGGATGGTTGTATTATTCCTCAGGAAAAGGAGTGGATTAAATTACAACGTGGAAAATGGTGTTGTGCTATGGATCGGAAAGTCTGAAGGATGCGTCTGGTGAGGGGAAATTGGGATTTTTTGGGGGTTTTTTTCTTTTCTCTTGGGAAATTGCAATGGAGAGATGGTTATGGCATTAAAGGAAGAGAGTAATACATAGCAATGAATCGAACACAGGATTGGTTACACTTAAGGCACATAAAGGAGGATGGATTGAGATATTAATTTGGATTGAAAAGAGAGGAAGAAATAATTAATAAATTGGGAAGGAAAGGTCACATTTAAATAAATGCACTTAATATTAATGACAGTGAAGGGGTTACATTAAGGGAAAGAATTTCTCTCCCCTCTGACTGAAGTATAAAATGCACAAATGTAGGGTTGTGTATGATTTTATGGAGTATGATGTACAGGATTTTTATATATTTTTCTTCTTTTTTCTCTTTCTCTCTCTTTGCCTGACTAGGGCATGTTTGTAGATCATTTGCGTTCCCATTTTTTTCTGTGTGTAAACTAGAATAGGAGGGAAGATTTATTGAAATACTGTGTGTATTTTTGTTTTGATGTTGAATGATGAAAATTTTCCTTAATAAAAGGAAAAAAGTGATTATAAGAAAAAATGCTAATAGGCTAGCTATTGTGATTTAACCACTTGCCGCCTGCCCTATTACAAAATAACGATGGCAAAGTGGTTTGAAAATCTTGACCGAACGTCATAATACGTCGGCCAGGATGCACCACTATTGCGCGCTCCCGGGAGCGTGCACCACGGCGATCGGGGATGACATGTCCAATCACAGCCGGTCACAAGTATAAACATTGTGGTGGTTTCCAGGGATCTCTCCTTCTCTCTCCTCACACACCGATCATGTGAGGAGAGAGAAGGAGAGATCTGAGATCTGTGAGTGTTACAAATTATTACATTTACTATATGCACAACACGCCCCCCCTCCCAATAAGGAGAACCTGTCACAGCCCATCTGGATCTGTCACAGCTCATCAGAACCTGTTACAGCTCATCTGCATCTGTCACAGCCCGCCATCAGCACTGCCATCGGTACCGCCATCAGCACATCCACCACCATTGGTACCATCTGGATCTGACAGCCCATCTGTCACACAGGCCACCATCAGTACCGCTATTGGTACCGCCATCGGTACCATCTGGATCTGACAGCCCATCTGTCACAGCCCATCTGTCACAAAGCCCGCCATCGGTACCGCAATCGGTACCATCTGGATCTGATAGCCCATCTGTCATAGCCCATCTGTCATAGCCCATCTGTCACACAGGGCCACCATCACTACAGCCGCAGAGTCCCGCCATAAGTACCATCACACAGGCCATCAGTAACCTGTCAGTACATCACACAGGCCCGCCATCAGTGAGCTGTCAGTAGCACCACCAGTTCCGTCACACAGGCCTGCCAAAAGTGCTGCCATCATGTCTAGAAGAGTTTATAAAGCTGAGGAGGCATATAACATCCTTACCATATCGGATGATGAGAGCAGCGGGGAGCTCTCATTATCCGATTCTGGTTTGGAATACGAGCCAGTGGAGGGTAGTGGATTGGAGTCCAAGTCAGCGGAGGAAACTGCCCCTCCTAAAAGAGTAAGGAGATCAGGACCAAGATCAGAACACCTGCCTACCACCAGCAGCACCAGACCCCAGGAAGAGGAGCCCAGTACAAGTACTGGAATTGTACATCCAGCCCAAAGAATCCAGGCCCAGTCCTACCTTCCCTATGCTCTGGCAAACCCCTTATGGTTGCCTGCCAACTCAGGATTCGCCCCTTTCACTGCACAGCCAGGTGTGCAGTCCAACACTTCAAATTTTTCACAATTGGACTGTAACAAGCCCCTGCTCGCTCAATTCCACTCTCCCGGAACTCCTCTATGGCTATAGAATCAGATTGCAGATCGCAACATCTGATGGTTCGGTCATCCGATGCTCCGGGACTAGAACTACAGCTATGTGCCGTTCTAATCCAGTTATGTAGCTCAGAACAAACACCAGGCAGGCTGTATGTAAGTTCAACCAGGACTCTTTTATTGAAAGGAATACAGGCTTTTTTATACATTAAAAGAGGAGGTGTATACCTCCTGCTTATATTACTCTGAACATACACCTGTGACCAGAAACCTAATTAACATGGGCTAATTAACTAATCCCTTTAGACAGCCTAGATGACTCAGACATGACCTTTAGTGACGGTTCACACTAGACGCGGCACGACTTGCAGGTCGCCTCACCGAGGCGACCTGCACACGACTGCCGGGGCGACTTGCAAGACGACTTCTGTATAGAAGTCTATGCAAGTCGCCCCCAAAGTAGTACAGGAACCTTTCTTCTAAGTCGGAGTGACTTGCGTCACTCCGATTAGAATGGTTCCATTGTACAGAACGGGAGGCGACTTGTCAGGCGGCTAGGTCACCTGACAAGTCGCCCCCGTGTGAACCGAGCCTTAGGCCAGACTGGCCGTCTTGCAGCTCAGAAAACCCAATCAACATTATCACAAATCAACACCAAACTCTTGTTCACACAATAGCAGAGTTAATTAACACAAACAACAATGAGGATCTAATGACTCTTAGATCCCATACTAGACTTATTTACAATACACATTCTAGCAGGCAACAGACAGACAGGTGGCTGGAATTGACATCAGCATCTCCTAACAGTATTTGTCCCAGCATTATGAATCAGCCAGTATTTCTAATATGGCAAATCCAGGGTCTCCAGAGTCTGTGTGTCCTGGGGGACCAGGACCCGAATCCACAGTAATACCACCCCAAGTGTTCCCAGGCATACAGCTCACAAAGAGCACCGTTCCCCCCCAAATGCCAGGGTCAACGATCGATCGGCAAGAGGCTAGCATTCAGTCCCCTCCAAAAGTCTCTCTCCCGGCTAGATCTGTCACATGGACTATTTCTATTTGTTTATCGCCGAAGATTTGTTGAAGTACATGGTGGACCAAACAAATCTCTATGCAGAGAAATGTATTGCTGCCAACCCCAATTTGTCCTTCGCCCGTATGTTCCATTGTCAACATCTCACACTAGACTAATTCAAATTGTTTTTGGGCCTTACTTTTAATATGGGGCTTACAAAGAAAAAAAACGAACTGCATGCCTACTGGTCCACCCACCCCATCCACCACATGCCCATATATTCTTCGGTCATGTCCAGGACATGGTACAATAAGATTATGTGTTTCCTACATTTCAATGACAATTCACAGTGCCCTCCCCAAGATCACCCCAACCACATCAAATTATTTGGCATGTCATTTTTTTTGGGCTTGGCGGGGAGCGAATACCCTCTTTTTAGGGCCATCCAACCACACTTTTTGTAGCTGCTGGCTTTTATATGGATGGAACTCCGCTTTAAGTATTCAATTGTTGATCTTTCAGCTACATATACAACAGTTCCTACCATATTAGTTCACTTTTTATTCTGTGGAATGTACGTTACTGTTGCTGCACTTTTGTACCTTGTGTGGTAAACAAAACACACATTCACTTTTTGTAAAACAAAATAATCTTCTTCTTTAATGAATTTAGGCCAAAGTATATCCTACTACATTTCTTTGGAAAAAATAAATAAGTGTATATCATTTAGTCTATGTGAAAGCTATACAGTACAATCTACAAAAAATTCAAGAAACACCTTCAAGCTTTCAAGGAGCATAAATTACTGGTTTAATTTCCTGATTACCTATCATCTTTGAGGCCTTGAAGGGCCAGGAAAAGTGAAACACCCACAAAATAACCACATTTTTCAAAGCAGACTCTCCAAAATATTTCTGGTTATATTCAAATATAATTACTGGTTTAATTTCCAGACTCCCTATCATATTTCTTGAGGCTTTGAAGGGCCAGGACAGCTGAAACACCCACAAAATGACCACATTTTTCAAAGCAGACTCTCCAAAATATTTACTAAGAGGCATTATGAGTCATTTGAAGATCACAAGTTTTTGTATAATGTGGATTTTTTTTTTTCTTTACAGAAAACGTATCAATTAAGATATTTCTAACACACACAACATAAGTATACTTAGAATTACACCCCAAACACATTCTGATACGCCTCTGGAGTTTGGCAATACCACATGTGTGAGACCTTTTCACAGCCTAGCCACAAAATCCAAAGAGCACTGTTAGGGACGTGCTGGCCATAGCACAGCCGAAGTTCCGATGCAGAGGTAGATACGCATGCGCAGATGCGCTCCTACAGGTGACCGTCTAGGCAAATGCTAAGCCCATGCATGAAAATAAGAACACGCAAACGCATATGCGCACATGTACGCCCATTTGCCCAGCCGTGCCATTGTGCAGACGTATATCATTGTGCGCTGGTCGGCATGTGGTTAACCACCTCAATACCCCACAGTTTCTTTTTTTTTTTTTCAAATTTTTTATTTTGTTTATACCTGACACTTTCACCCCCTTTCTGCTCATGCCAATTTTTAGATTTCAGCACTGTCACACTGGGGGAGATTTACTAAATCTGGTGCAGCTGTGCATTGTAACCAATCAGCTTCTAACCTAAGCTTGTTCATTTAAGCTTTAATTATTAAACCTGGAAGCTGATTGGTTTCTATGCAGAGCTGCACCAGATTTTGCACACTCCAGTTTTAGTAAATAACTCTCACTTTGTCACAGAATTTTTTTTATTAAGACTATTATATATGATAATGTAACTTTTAAATAATAGTGTAATATTATATTGTGTAATTAGTATCTGGTGTTTCCATTATTAACCACCTCAATACCAGACACATTTGCCTCCTTCCTGCACAGGTCAATTTTAAGCTTTCATTGCTTTCACAATTTCCATGAAAATTACTCTTGCTTTATTTTAAGTGATATTTAATCACCACTGGGTGTTTTATTTTTTGCTACATAAGAGAAAAAAATGAAAATCTAAAAAAAAAAAAAAAAAAAAAAAAAAAAAAAAGGGAAAAGTAATACATTTAGATCAAAATGTATTCTGCTACAGCTGGTGGGAAAAAAAACAAATCGGTGTTAATTATTTAGTTTGTTTGAAAGTGAAATTGTAATTTTTTTATAATTTTTATTAAGACCGATATAGCTTTCGTTTGGTGATATTTAAAGACTAAGTTCACCTTTTTTTTTCTATTCCTAAAATCCAGCTCCCCTATGTACTCACATACCAGTAATGTACCTCAGTTGCAGAAAAATAAAAGCTTTATAAGATTTTCAGAACTAGGCCTTACCTTAGCCCTTAGCTGTGTCCCATAGAAAACTTCATGACTTCCCGTTATGTAGATTTGAGGCGTGAGAGCCAGTATAGCACAGGAAGCAGATTGTATTGCGTATGGCCACCTTTATACCCCTAAGATGAACTAGTCGTGATTTTAGTGCCATTATTTGGTAATGGCATCCCAAATACGGAAGCAAACACACATTTTGTCACGTGAAAAAACGAGTGAAAATTTGCAGCAAAAAGCACAGTTAAAAAACATGCAAAATGCCAAAATGCCCCATGAGCTAATTTGCCACATGTAGCACAGCCCATTGAAATCAACAGGCTGCCCTATGTGTGTCACAGGGAAAATGCATCACAAACGTGCACTCCCACTACGCTGAGTGTAAATGGGGTCTTAAAGAGAAATTTGTTTGTTTACACAACACAGCTCCATTCACATCTGTGTGTTTCCGATTGCATGGAAAACCGCACAGAAAACGAGCTACAAAAAAGCATTGTAAAAAATGCACCACACTGTGCTCTAAAAAAATGTTCTGGAGCTTCTTTGGGGCGATTGTTACATGTAGGGCAGCCCATTCAAGTGAATGGGCTACCCTATGCGTGATAAGCATAAAAAACTCCAAAACACCCAAAAAAAAAAAAGCATCCGGAAATGTGAGTTCCTGCTATGCAGAGATGTGAATGGGGCTTGACATCCACATCCACTCCCTCCTATGTACTTGTATAAAGCTGGCCATGCACTATGCAATCTGATTGTACAATTTCCTTTAACCACTTCAGCCCTGGAAGGATTTACCCCCTTCCTGACCAGAGCACTTTTTACAATTTGGCACTGCGTCGCTTTAACTGCTAATTGCGCGGTCATGCAATGCTGTACCCAAACGAAATTTGCGTCCTTTTCTTCCCACAAATAGAGCTTTATTTTGATGGTATTTGATCACCTCTGCCGCTTTTATTTTTTGCGCTATAAACGGAAAAAGACCGAAAATTTTGAAAAAAAATGATATTTTCTACTTTTTGTTATAAAAAAAATCCATTAAAATCAATTTTAGTCATACATTTAGGCCAAAATGTATTCGGCCACATGTCTTTGGTAAAAAAAATGTCAATAAGCGTATATTTATTGGTTTGCGCAAAAGTTATAGCGCCTACAAACTAGGGTACATTTTCTGGAATTTACACAGCTTTTAGTTTATGACTGTCTATGTCATTTCATGAGGTGCTAAAATGGCAGGGCAGTACAAAACCCCCCCAAATGACCCCATTTTGGAAAGTAGACACCCCAAGGAAATTGCTGAGAGGCATGTTGAACCCATTGAATATTTTTTTTTTTTTGTCCCAAGTGATTGAATAATGACAAAAAAAAAAAAAATTACAAAAAGTTGTCACTAAATGATATATTGCTCACACAGGCCATGGGCATATGTGGAATTGCACCCCAAAATACATTCAGCTGCTTCTCCTGAGTACGGGGATACCAAATGTGTGGGACTTTTTGGGAGCCCAGCCGCGTACGGGGCCCCGAAAACCAAGCACCGCCTTCAGGATTTCAAAGGGCATACATTTTTGATTTTACTCCTCACTACCTATCACAGTTGTGAAGGCCATAAAATGCCAGGATGGCACAAACCCCCCCCCAAATGACCCCATTTTGGAAAGTAGACACCCCAAGCTATTTGCTGAGAGGCATGTTAAGTCCATGGAATATTTTATATTTGGACACAAGTTGCGGGAAAGTGACAATTTTTTTTTTTTGCACAAAGTTGTCACTAAATGATATACTGCTCAAACATGCCATGGGCATATGTGGAATTACACCCCAAAATACATTCTGCTGCTTCTCCTGAGTACGGGGATACCACATGTGTGGGACTTTTTGGGAGCCTAGCCGCGTACGGGGCCCCAAAAACCAAGCACCGCCTTCAGGATTTCTAAGGGCATAAATTTTTGATTTTACTCCTCACTACCTATCACAGTTTTGAAGGCCATAAAATGCCAAGATGGCACAAACCCCCCCCAAATGACCCCATTTTGGAAAGTAGACACCCCAAGCTATTTGCTGAGAGGCATGTTGAGTCCATGGAATATTTTATTTTTTGACACAAGTTGCGGGAAAGTGACAATTTTTTTTTTTTTTTGCACAAAGTTGTCACTAAATGATATATTGCTCAAACATGCCATGGGCATATGTGGAATTACACCCCAAAATACATTCTGCTGCTTCTCCTGAGTACGGGGATACCACATGAGTGGCACTTTTTGGGAGCCTAGCTTCATACGGGGCCCCGAAATCCAATCACCGCCTTCAGGATTTCTAAGAGCGTTAATTTTTGATTTCACTCCTTACTACCCATCACAGTTTTGAAGGCCATAAAATGCCAAGATAGCACAAAACCGCCCCAAAATGACCCCATTTTGGAAAGTAGACACCCCAAGCTATTTGCTGAGAGGCATGGTGAGTATTTTGCAGCTCTCATTTGTTTTTGAAAATGAAGAAAGTCAAGAAAAACGTTTTTTTTTTTCTTTTTTCAATTTTCAAAAGTTTGTGACAAAAAGTGAGGTCTGCAAAATACTCACTATACCTCTCAGCAAATAGCTTTGGGTGTCTATTTTCCAAAATGGGGTCATTTGGGGGGGTTTGTGCCATCTGGGTATTACATGGCCTCCGAAACTGTGATAGGCAGTGAAGAGTGAAATCAAAAATTTACGCCCTTAGAAAGCCTGAAGGCGCTGCTTGGTTTTCGGGGTCCCCTATGCGGTTAGGCTCCCAAAAAGTCTCACACATGTGGTATCCCCATACTCAGGAGAGGCAACAGAATGTATTTTGGGGTGTAATTTCACATATTCCCATGGCATGTTTGAGCAATATATCATTTAGTGACAACTTTGTGCAAAAAAAAAAAAAAAAATAATAATAATTTGTCTTTTTCCCGCAACTTGTGTCACAATATAAAATATTCCATGGACTCGACATGCCTCTCAGCAAATAGCTTGGGGTGTCTACTTTCCAAAATGGGGTCATTTGGGGGGGTTTTGAACTGCCCTGGCATTTTATGCACAACATTTAGAAGCTTATGTCACACATCACCCACTCTTCTAACCACTGGAAGACAAAGCCCTTTCTGACACTTTTTGTTTACATGAAAAAATTATTTTTTTTTGCAAGAAAATTACTTTGAACCCCCAAACATTATATATTTTTTTAAAGCAAATGCCCTACAGATTAAAATGGTGGGTGTTTCATTTTTTTTTTTCACACAGTATTTGCGCAGCGATTTTTCAAACGCATTTTTTGGGGAAAAAACACACTTTTTAAAATTTTAATGCACTAAAACACACTATATTGCCCAAATGTTTGATGAAATAAAAAAGATGATCTTAGGCCGAATTAATTTTTTGATTTTTTATCTTATTTTTAAACTGTTCCTTTCATTTTTATTTTTTTTAAATCATTTTTATTGTTATCTCAGGGAATGTAAATATCCCCTATGATAGCAATAGGTAGTGACAGGTACTCTTTTTTGAAAAAATTGGGGTCTATTAGACCCTAGATCTCTCCTCTGCCCTCAAAGCATCTGACCACACCAAGATCGGTGTGATAAAATGCTTTCCCAATTTCCCAATGGCGCTGTTTACATCTGGCGAAATCTAAGTCATGAAATGCTCGTAGCTTCCGGATTCTTAGGCCATAGAGATGTTTGGAGCCATTCTGGTCTCTGATCAGCTCTATGGTCAGCTGGCCGAATCACTGGCTGCATTCTCAGGTTCCCTGTTGGGACAGGAGAGCCAGAGAAAAACATGGAAGACGGTGGGGGGGGGGCATTTCCTCCCACTGCTTGTAAAAGCAGTCTAGAGGCTAATTAGCCGCTAGGATTGCTTTTACATGAAAGCCGACCGCTGGCTGAAAAGAATGATACCAAGATGATACCTAAACCTGCAGGCATCATTCTGGTATAACCACTCAAAGTCCAGCAACATACCAGTACGTTGCTGGTCCTTGTTGGGCATATATTGTAAACTTTTTTTTCATGCAACCTGTGGGCTGAACGAAAAAAAGATATTGATCGGTGGGTATGCCCACCATTAGAATACCTCCCTTCATCCACCCACTTCTAATGATGGGCATACATGCACCATTTATATATGCCGAAGCATGGGGGCATCCTCCCGCAAAAGGCAGGAGCAAATTGCTCCTCCACCCACTGCCCCCACGCTTCGGCATATATGCTGAAGTATGTAACTGTGGTGGTGAAATCACCTCCGACAGCGCTGGAGTCACGGCTTTATGTATCGTGGGAGCAAACGCTGTTGCTGTCAAGATAAATAAATCCGCGCTGCAACTGAATGGCGTACCTGCTAAGCAAATGATGGTTAACAAAAAACAAAGTAACATTACAGTATAACAGTAATACTTACCATACCTGCAAAGCAAATACAAAAAAAAACCATAGTAAAAAATAAAACATTTAACGCAACCTGTGCCTACCTAAAATATATATATGCCGAAGCATGGGGGCATCCTCCCGCAAAAGGCAGGAGCAAATCGCTCCTCCACCCACTTCTGCCCCCACGCTTCGGCATATATGCTGAAGTATGTAACTGTGGTGGTGAAATCACCTCCGACAGCGCTGGAGTCACGGCTTTATGTATCGTGGGAGCAAACGCTGTTGCTGTCAAGATAAATAAATCCGTGCTGCAGCTGAATGGCGTACCTGAAAACAAAAAAATGTTTAAAACACAGTAAACTATAAAAAAAATTACATACCTGAAAAGCAAACATGATAAAACATAACAATAAAACAATGCAGAATAAAATACAGTAAAAAAGAGCAGAACAATAGAGAGAAAATAGAGAGAGAACAATAAAACGACAACTATTTTTGTTTTTTTTATTTTATATTTTTTTTGTGTATTTTTTTTTTTTTTACTTTTTTTTTTTTTATAACTGTAACTTTTAAAACTGTAACGGTTCCAGGTTTGGGTCTCTCAAAATGCGATGGCATCTTGGGAGACCCTGTGGAAGTGTGTCCTAGTCTGTGCAGTGCTGTACCCTACGCTAATACTCAACTAGTGTATGGTAGCGTTCAAAACATTCACCAATGCAAAGACCAGGATTGCCAGGACAGGAGGGACAATAATACCGGGTGTCACGCCTAAATCCGCGCTTTCTGCAGACACGACATTTTCTTTGGGGGGCTCGTTGGGTAGGGGTACTCTGGAGGACATAAGGAAAATGCCTCTCATGCAGCCGGCCTACTGCATTTGGATTGGGAAGGTGAGGTGGAGCACCGTCTGGAAACAGAAGGGCTCTGACGATCTCTTCCTGGAATTTAAGGAAGGATCCAGTCCGTCCTGAAGCTCTGTATAGCACATGAGCGTTCAGCAAAGCCAATTGAAATAAATAAACAGACACTTTTTTGTACCAGCGTCTGGCCTTACGGGCAATTAGGTACGGCGCCAACAACTGGTCGTTGAGGTCCACCCCTCCCATATTAAGGTTGTATTCGTGGACACAGAGGGGTTTCTCCACAACACCAGTCGCCGTAGTAATTTGGGTCGTCGTGTCTGCATGAAGGGAGGTGAGAACGAAAACATTCTTCTTATCCCTCCACTTCATAGCGAGCAAATTATTATACTTCAAGCAGGCTCTCTCCCCCAGCCTAAGACGGGACTCTACAAGCCGCTGGGGAAAGCCCCGGCGATTAGGTCGCACGGTGCCACATGCTCCAATCTGCTGATCAAACAAGTGACTAAAAAGTGGCACGCTCGTATAATAATTGTCCACGTACAAGTGGTACCCCTTTCCGAATAAGGGTGACACCAAGTCCCACACTATCTTGCCAGCGCTTCTTATGTAGTCAGGGCAGTTTATCGGCTCTACGTGACTATCTTTGCCCTCGTAAACCATAAATCTACATGTATAGCCTGTGGCCCTGTCACAGAGCTTATACATCTTGACCCCGTATCTGGCACGCTTGCTGGGAAGGTACTATTTGAAGGACAAGCGGCCAGAAAACTTAATCAGGGACTCATCAACGCAGACAACTTGATGGGGGGTAAACAAGTCTGCAAAACGTTGGTTGAAGTGGTTTACGAGGGGCCGAATTTTGTAGAGCCGATCGTATGCAGGGTCTCCACGAGGACAACAGAGTTCATTGTCGTTGAAGTGCATGAACCGCAAAATCTGCTCGTATCGTGCCCTGGCCATTGAAGCAGAGAACACGGGCATATGGTGAATTGGGTCAGTGGACCAATATGACCGCAACTCACTCTTTTTGGTTATGCCCATGTTGAGGGAAAGGCCCAGAAAGATCTTAAATTCGGAGACCGTAATTGGTCTCCAATCTCTGGCAAGGGAGGACTGGGGATTAGCGGCGATGTGTTGACCAGCGTACAAATTGCTTTGGTCCACAATAGATCTATAGAGATCTTCGGTGAAAAACAGTGAATAAAAATCCAGTGGCATAAAGTCAACTGTTTCCACCTGAATTCCGGGTTGGCCAGTGAAAGGGGGAAGTACGGGTGCTGCAGAAGTGGTGGGTACCCAATTCGGATTGGCGAATGCAGCAGGAAGGGCACTATGGGCACGACGGGCCTGTCTTTGTCTTATTGGTGGCAGCGGGACACTAGTTGTGCTTGCCACCTCGCCAGCTTGAACTGCACTTATGGGACTCGCCACGTCACCACGTGATACTGCAGTGCTGGATGTACGACCAGGGTGTACTAGGCCGCTGGTGCTTGCCAGTTCACCAGAAGGAGTAGCGGCACTAGTACCTCTCTGCTCCCTACGAGAGCCCTGCGGTTCTTGCACTTCAAGGACAGAAGAAGAAGATCGGGGTCTGGTACGCCTGACCCTAGCAGGGACCACAACTCCGTCGTCAGAGCTATCTGTCATGGAGCCGCTGTCCTCTACAGGTTCGTATTCTGAGCTTGAACTTGACAGATGAGTGACTTCCTCTTCACTATCTGTCATGCTCAGAAACGTGTAGGCCTCTTCACTAGTGTACCTTCGATTTGCCATTTTGGGCTCTAAATTTAGGGGTACACTAGTGAGACTCACAGGCAAAAAAGCTCCTGACTGTCAGCGACTGATTCAAAGCACTACCAAAAAACTGTTAGCGATCGCAGGGATCAGGCCTGACTCTGCGAACGCTACAGTTATGTGTGCTTAGTGTTTTGTGACAGTTATCGATCGATACTGCACTTGGGTGGGCTGGGCTGGGCTGGGCCGAGGAGCAAAACGCAGGTGCTAGCAGGTATCTGGGCTGATCCCGCTAACACTGCGTTTTTTTGGGGGACCCTAAACTGCTGGGGAGTATAGATCTGATCGGATCAGATATCGATCCGTTCAGATACTATAGCACTAAGGGAGGTGTATGCTGCGTGCGTGGGTGTTAGCGGTACTGGCGCTAACCTGACGCTGCCTGGGGCGACGCAGACCTTATCTGACCCTAAAAACTTAACTTCTATCACCGCCGGGCAATTAGGGGGTTAAACCTTTATAGGGTAATAAACGGCGGGTGCCCTAAAACTGTAATAAACTACAATAAACTACAAAAAACAAACCAACTAACCAGCGTCACCTGTAACAATTATATGGTGATCGCTGGTGAAAGGGTTAACTAGGGGGCAATCAAGGGGTTAAAACCTTTAGTAGGTAGTATATGGGGGTCCCTGTCGCTATAAAACACTGACAGCGAACCTATATACTTACCTCCCTAACTAGCGTCACCTGTGTCACTAATACAGCGATCAGAAAAACGATCGCTTAGTGACACTGGTGACGGGGGGTGATCACGGGGTTAAAACTTTATTAGGGGGGTTAGGGGGGTACCCTGGACCTAAAGGGGGGTACCCTAGACCTAAAGGGGGCTAACCTAACTGCCCTAACACTTGTAACTGTCACAAACTGACACCAATGCAATAAATCAGAAAAAAAAAAAACCTGCTATTGGTGTCAGAGTGACAGGGGGTACAGGGGGGTGATCAGGGGGTGATCGGGGGGTGACAGGGGGGTGACAAGTGTGCCTGCGTGTTCTACTGTATGTGTAGTGTTGGTGCACTTACTTGGATGTCTTCTCTCCTCGGCGCCGGACGAAAAGACCGGCTCGAGGAGAGATGACATCACTTCCTCTGCTTCTGTTTACATTCACAGAAGCCGAGGAAGCTTGTCATTGGCCAGGAGCGATCGCGAGGGGGGGGCCACGAATGAGTGGCCTCCCCCTCACCTTTGATCGACCCTGACCTCGATCCGACCGCCGCTGGCACCGGGGGGGGGGTCCGATCGGACCCCCCACCCGCGGGCAGGCAAGGATGTACCTGTAAGTCCTTTTGCCTGCCCGTGCCGCTCTGTCGACGTACATCGTCGTGCGGCGGTCGGCAACTGGTTAAATCTACAATTAACTATGTAGTGCAAAGGCCTGCCTAATTGGATACAGAGTGAATGGATAGGTAGGTGGGTCCTCTTATTCCATAGTTCTGGTAAATCTAAAGAAAATGATACAAAGATTGTACAATCAAATTGCATAGTGTATGGTCAGTTTTATACAAGTACATAGGAGGGAGTGGATGTGGATGTCAAGCCCCATTCACATCTCTGCATAGCAGGAACTCACATTCCCGGATGCTTTTTTTTGGGTGTTTTGTACATAGGAGGAAGTTTATGGAGACACTCAAATGTCAGGCCCCTGTTCAGATCTCTGCGTAGCCGGTACTCACATTTCTGCGTGTGTTTTTTTAGGACATTTTTGATTTTCATCATGCATATGTAGCACTGTCCCCGTAGGGCTTGCTGAGAGTTGACTTAAAGGCCTGCAGCTGGTTGTCAGTGGTTCCCACTTAGGTGCAGAGGGTTTCCCACTTGGTTGCTGAGGGCTCCCGCTACGTTGCTGAGGGTCCTCGCTTGGTTGCTAGGGATTTCCCACTATGTTGCTATGGTTTTCCTCTTGGTTTCTGAGGATTACCCACTATGTTTCTAGGGGTTCTTCCTTGGTTGCTGAGGATTACCCACTATGTTGCTAGGGGTTCCCGCTTGGCTACTAAGAGCTCCCACTTGTTACACCCTTACTCCTGCTTGCTCAGTACTCGAAGACCAGTCCAGTATATTTGTGTTTTTGTATTTTATTTGGAACTTGGATGGGAGAAGGGATGAGTGGGATACTCCAACTTGAACTATTCACAATAGATGAGGACAACTTGGCTTTCACTGGATTATCTGTGGAAACAGACTCACTTCTTTTGACCATACAGCCACATGTATGGAGGAATTAAGTCTTCTTGCTCTAACTCGCAGCAGACTTGATGCACTAAGTTATCTTCAGGACACTCTCTAGCATCCTCTTTACTGACACCTGTCCACTGCCTCTTCCAGCTGAAGTGGGTGGCCCTCACTCGACATGCCCCATATACACAGATCTGTACTCACAGTAGGCAGAATCAGATCCTGGTGTCTCCCTTCTAGTCAGCTCTGCCGGACCTCTGGGTTCAGCTTCTCTCTTTCTCTAGGCCCCTTGGTCGAACACCCAGGGCCTCAAAGTCTCCTCTGCGGAGGAAGGGCAGCCACCCCTCTTCCTCCTAGGCTCTGTTCCCCGGCTCAACTAACTCTGAGCACATTTACTTTGGCCTTATATACAGTATCCGACAATGCAATGCAGCACTTTCCCTCTGCCAATTGCCAGGGCTGTAACAAAACCTGTGCACCCACTTAATATAAAAAAGTAAATATAAAAAAAAGTAAAAAATCTGCTCTAACCTATATAGGAAATGAGGTGCTGCAGCTCATAAGAAGCCTAAATACTAAAGCTCAAAACATGTGAATAAAAATAGAAAAAACAAGCTTGCATCCACTTTAAAAAATATAAGTGAAAAAAATATATATATTATAGAAATATGACCAAGTGAGTGTCACAAAGCAATATCTCAAATGGAATACTCATAGGAAAGATATCAATGTGAAAAAAGCAATTAGTGAACTAATTAGAGATGACTGTTGTTAAAAAAAACAAAAACAAATAAGGTCTATATAAGTGAAGTGGTCACGATATGCGACCCCGTATATCTTCCAATACTCTGATACTCTGAAGCCAGGAAATAAAATTGTTACCCGTTTATTATATTTAATATCTCAAAGATATGCTGTGGGTTAAATGAGAGTTCTTTGACCAAGAGTGAAAGCTTTAACAGAATAACAACATTTATTGGTGAGTAGTTGAAAGTCTATCTAATACACAACCATCTATCTATCTATAGTCTGCACCAAAGAAGAAAATATTAGGTTAAAATAGGAGAATTACATGAAGGAATACAGAGTATATTCCTTAAAGCGGAGGTCCACCCTATTTTACCACTTTTGCTCAATCACATTACAGCAATGTATTCAGTTATAACAGGAACTTTTTTTTTCTAGTGTAACTTTTTCTCATGTTCATCTCTGCTTCCTGTATGTGTCCACTGCGGATATGGGTGTGTATTTTGCGGGTATTCCGTCATTTACTGTGTGCCGCACTGTCTCCTGGGAGCTTGTGTCATTATTCCCAGGAGTCATTGCGGAAGCCTGCCGCCAGTTCTTGCGGGATTTCGAAAGAGATTGCCATTACAACGGGGCGGGAACTTTCGACTACGCCGCCCGTTGGAGATTTCACATAAACTCATAAGGCAACAATGTCAATGTCACTTACTAGATTCGTAGGATCTCAAATTATAGATATCGGAGACGCCTGTGCATAAGCCTGCCGGCTGGGTGCAGACTACCATACACAACAAACAAGACCATCCAGGACTATCCAAAAAATATAGGATGATTCCTGTCTGGAAGTCTTTTGTCCAAAATTGAATATCTTGCTGCAACTGAAGGAATATTACCCCTGAATTGAATCACAAGAGGATCGTATTCCTGCCAGCAGGCTTATGCACAGGCGTCTCTGAACTCTATAATTTGAGATCCTATGAATCTGATAAGGCATTGGCATATGGCATTGATATTATTTTCTGGCTTCAGAGTATCAGAAGATATACAGGGTCGCATATCTTTAACACTTCACTTATATGGACTTTATTTGTTTTTGTTTTTTGAACAGTGATCTCTGATTAGTTCACCAATTGCTTTTTTCACATTAATAGCTTTCCTTTGAGTATTCCATTTGACATATTGCTTTGTGACACTCACTTCGTCATATTTCTATAATAAATATATATATATATATATATATATATATATATATATATATATATATATATATAGATAGATAGATAGATAGAGATATATATATATATATATATATATATATATATATATATATATATATATATATATATATATATATATATATATATATATATATATATATATATATATATATATATGCACCCACTTGCCAGGTCCATGCCCACTGTCCAATATGCATCCCTATTGGACCAGTGGGGAACAGTCAGAACAAGCTGAGCGGAGCGTGGTGCATTTTTTACCATGCTTTTTGGTTTGGCTTTTTCAGAAATGCAAGGCAAAGCATGAATTTTCTGTGTGATTTGCCATGCGTTTGGAAATGCACAGTTGTGAATGGAACTTCATTGTGCTTGTGTAAACACACCAGTTTTACTTTCAGGCCCCATTCACACAGTGTAGTGGGAGCACATGTTTTTGACGCATTTTTCCTGTGACACGCATATGGCAGCAGCTTAATTTTAGTGGGCTGTGCTACATGTGGCAAAGTATCTCATGGGACATTTTGGCACATTGTGGGTCGCACATTTTCTACTGTGCATTTTGCTGTGCTTTTGCTTATTTTTTCACATGACAAAATGCATGTTTGCTTCTGTGTTTGGTGTGCTGTTAACAATCAATGGCATCAAAAGTGCAACTAGTGATTTTAGGTGTATAAAGGTGGCTGTACATTAGACAATCTTTGTATGATCTCCTTTAGACTTACCCATACACTAAATAGTTGATAGATCTAAAGGAGATTGTACAATCAAATTGTATAGTGCAGTGATGGCGAACCTTGGCACCCCAGATGTTTTGGAACTACATTTCCCATGATGCTCATCTACACTGCAGTGTGCATGAGCACCATGGGTAATGTAGTTCCAAAACATCTGGGTTGCCAAGGTTTGCCATCACTGGTATAGCTTTACAAAACCCAGGACATACTTCTTCTGCTTTAAATATTACAGCTCCATCCACACAGGCTGTTATCTGATTGCTCAGCTCCTGCACACTCTGCCAAATGAGCAATCACTGCCTGTGTATAGAGTGAGAATGATATTCACTATTTGCATTGGGAAAAATGTGCACCTGATGAGGTGCATGGTAGTGATCTGGTAGAAGAGGGGAGGGCAAATGCAAGGTGTGTGCTAACGAGGTCAGCTGCTAAACTCCTTCCTGTGTCCAGGAAATAATGAAGATTTTTTTTTTATATACAGGCAGCTGGACACTGAGGTAAGGGATGTGTAAGATAAATAGAAAGCTTTTTTTTATCTCTGCAAAAGATGAATAGGGGATCTGGAATTTGGAAAAAAAAGTGAACTTATTCTTTAATTACATCTGAGTTTTTTTTTATATTTTGCTATATAAATAAAAAAAAATACTAAACATGTTTTTTTTGGCGTCTGTAATTTTACAAATAAATAATCTTTCTTTATATAATTTGGTCAAAATTTATTCTGCTGTATTTCTTTGATAAAAATAACCCAAATCAGTGGATATTATGTAGTCTGTATGAAAGTTATAGAGTCTCCGACTATGGGAGATAAAGTGTATTTGAAAATTCATCAGCCCTAATGTACCAACTGCCTAAATTCTTGAGGCCCTAAATAGCAAGGACAATAAAAAATACCCCACCAATTTTGGGAAAGTAGACAGTTCAAGGCATGTAGTAATAGGCATGGTGAGTTTTTCTGAACTTGTATTTTTTTGTCACAATTTTTTGGAAAATAAAGATGTTTTTTTCACAAAGTTGCATAACAAGTTTTTTTTTCACACACACACACAGCATAGGCATACTTATGCCCCGTACACATGATCGGATTTTCCGACAACAAAACCGTGGATTTTTTTTCCGAAGGATGTTGGCTCAAACTTGTCTTGCATACACAAGGTCACACAAATGTTGTCGGAAATTCCGAACATCAAGAACGCGGTGACATACAACACGTACGATGGTACTATAAAAAGGAAGTTTAATAGCCAGTACGCCACCCTGCTCCTTCTGCTTTCTCCTTCTCGTGTTTATCTCATTTAGTAGAAGTTTGGTGAGAGACCATTTGCGCTTTTCAGCCTCGTGCTTTTCAGTTTGTTTCTGCTTTTCAGTTTGTGTTTGTGGGTTCGTATCTGTTCCTCAGTGCGTGTTGTCAGTTCGTTCCTGTCTTTCAGTGCGTTATATTTAATAGTTCGCTTCTGTTTTTCAGTGCGTTCTTGTCCACTTGTTTCTAATTTTCGTAGAGTTTGTGCTGTGCTTGGGCTTGGAGTTGGAGTTCTTGCTTTGACCCAAGTCCAGTCCATGAACAGGGTGAGGAGGAGTTCATGGACGAAGAATCGGTTGCTCCACTGTGACCAATTCTCTCATATGCCTTTGTTGCGGGAGATCTGTGAGAATAATTCTGATGATTTCAGCAATTATCTCAGGATGACGGACAATTTTTCACTGTCTATTGGCTTTGCTGTCACCTTATATTACGAAGCAGGACACCTGCATGGGCGTTCAGGGGGAAGTCTCCAGGATATCAAGTTTACGACTGGAATCTCCCCCCAGGCTCTGGGAATCATTATTCCAGAGACCTGTTCTGCCATGATTCAGGTCCTGCAGAAGGACTATATTAAGGTAAGTTTTATCCTTTAACATCACATTCTATGTCCTTAATGTTGGCTAATGTATTGTATTTATTTCATCATTCCCTAATTGCCATGATGTAATATGCTGTGAATGTCCTCTTTGTCCTCATTCATGCTGGAAGCTTTTAATGCTCCTTTTTTTCCTTCATGCATATTTGCCTTCACTAACCTCCCCAGCATGCTATCCTGGGCCCATACACACTTAGCCTAGTCACTTAATGTATTTTTTCAGCTCCATTGTAGTGCTTACCCTAAACACCCCTTAAAATGTGTTCAAATGTTTTTTTTGCTGTCCTTAAATTCAGGCAGAGTGCAAGAGGATTTTTTTGGGGAGCCCAAACTTATTTGGAACCCTCCCCCCCAACCGCTAAGTCAGCCAATACCAATCCTCTATCTGCTAACTTTGTCAAACCCATACACACTATACCTACCTCTTTTGTGTTCGTATTTCTTCTATCTTTTTTCTTCTATCTTTCTTTGGTTTCTTCCTCCATCTTCTTCCGGTTCTTCCTCCGGTGTTCTCGTCCGGCATCTTCCTCCGCGGCATATTCTTCCCTTCTTCATGCTCGGACCGCTCCGCATCCATGATCGGAGGCTCCCGCTGTGTGACGCTTCTCCTCTTCTGATGGTTCTTAAATAACCGAGTGTGGGGCCACCCAGTGACCCCGCCCCCCTCTGCCACACGGGGACTTCCGTGTGGCATTCCCCGTGATGTCAGAGGGGGGCGGGGTCACCGGGTTTCCAGATTCCGATAAGCCCCCCGCCCGCAGACCCCCACAACCACCGAGCAAGGGTTGTGGGGATGAGGCCCTTGTCCTCATCAACATGGGGACAAGGTGTTTTGGGGGGCTACCCCAAAGCACCCTTCCAATGTTGAGGGCATGTGGCCTGGTATGGTTCAGGAGTGGGCCGCCCCTCTTTTCCTGCGGCCTGCCAGGTTGCGTGCTCGGATAAGGGTCTGGTATGGATTTTTGGGGAGACCCCACGACATTTTTTTTTGGCTCGGGGTTCCCCTTAAAATCCATACCAGACCTGAAGGGCCTGGTATGGAATTTAGGAGGACCCCCCCCAGGTCATTTTTTTTGTTAAATTTTGGTTCTGGGTTCCCCCTGTGGAGAATTCCCATGCCGTTTTTATCAATGAACTTTCATGTGTATTGTCGGACCGGCAATTCATTAATAGCCGCAAGTAGTTTTAAATGACTTTTTTCCTTTGAAATGTCATTTTGCTGTCAGACTGTTCTAAACACAGGAAACATGCACCCCTTTACAGGCATACTATAGACACCCCCCAGGTACGAAATTTAAAGGAATATTACACTTTTTTGTTTCACTTTAAGCATTATTAAAATCACTGCTCCTGAAAAAACGGCCGTTTTTAAAACTTTTTTTGCATTGATCCATGTCCCCTGGGGCAGGACCCAGGTCCCCAAACACTTTTTATGACAATAACTTGCATATAAGCCTTTAAAATGAGCACTTTTGATTAACGGTGTTCACGTGTTCGAACAAATTTTTTGCCTGTTCGCATGTTCTGGTGCGAACCGAACAGGGGTTTGGCTCATCCCTATCTAGGAGCATAAATTACACATCTAATCTCTCAACTATCTATTACACTTTTGAAGGCCCTGGAGCACCAGGACAATGGAAATGTCCACAAAGTGACCCCATTTTGGAAAGAAAAACACCCCAACGTATAATCTATGAGGCATAATGAGTCTTTTGAAAGGTTCATTTTTTTCCAGAAGTTTTTGGAAAATGTGGGAAAAAAATGAAAACGCTTTTTTTTTTTTTTTTTTTTTTTTTTTTTTACACAAAGTTGTCCATTTCTAAGATATTTCCAACACATAGCATGTACATAGCAAAAATGACACCCCAAAATATATTCTGCTACTCTTCCTGAGTATGGCGATACCACATGTGTGAGACTTTTACACAGCCTGGCCACATACAGAGGCCCAACATTGAAGTAGCACATTCAGGCGTTCTAGGAGCATAAATTACACATCTAATTTCCTTACAATCTATCACATTTTTGAAGGCCCTTCATATTTCTAACACATAGCATGAACATACCAAGAATTACACCCTAAAATACATTCTGCTGAGCAAAGGGTAAACAAAAGATTATCTGTGGTTTTAGTAGTGCAGTTGTCCACAGGAGGAGGGGCCTGATCCAGGCAGCAGGCAGGGACATGGTCAGCGACAGTGAATGGAATTGTCCAGGCAGCAGGCAAGAATATTGTCCATAGTCAGTACAGGCAGGGATACTGTCCCTATACAGTCCAGGGTCAGTGCAAGTAGAAACATTGCCAGCAGTGCCAAAATATTGGTCCTGGTAGTAAGCAGGAACGTGGTCCAAGTAGCAGGCCAGGAAAGAATAGGGACAGGGGTAGAGGCTTCTCCCACCCAAATCTCTTTGAAGCCTCCGAGTCTCCAGACCCTAAATCTGGGAATGAGAAAACTAAAAAATTAGTTTTATTCATCCATAAAAACATTTCTGGAGCCCCTCACATATGTGAGACCCCTGTGTTCCCACTAGCATAGTAGGGTAAATGATCAGTCCAAGAGACAGGCAAAAAACGTGGTCAAACAGTCCAGGGTCATTTCCAGAGCAGGCAGAGGTAGGTACAATTTAGCGTTAAGCATAAGCTTGGTCGTATAACAGGCCAGGGTCAGTTCTGGAGAAGGCAGAGGTATGTACAGTTCAGTGCAGTGTCATAAGGGGTGTGGAGGAAAATGACAGAAAATGAGAATTATGTTTACCATACCTCCCTAATAATGTAATACAAATGGTAATGTCGGAAACATTCACCTATACAGAGGCCTGGTTGGGAAGGACATTGGGGACAATAATACGTGGTGACTTTTCTAATTCCTCCTCTGGAGAACACCCGGCATCTCTTCTGACGTCTGTGGCCTGTTTCACGGGAGGGGATTTTGTCAGGAAAGTGGCGTTCGTGGAGTCTGCTCACGGAATCAGAGCGAATATTTTGTGGTGGGCTTTCAGGGTACAAAAGGGCGGAGATTACTTGTTCCTGGTAGTGCAGATAGGATCCGGGGTTCTCTGTAGATTTTTGTTAAATAAAATAAGTGTTATACATGGCCAAACTGAAAAAATAAATGGACACTTTTTTGTACCAGTAGCGGGATTTTCTTGTGGGAAGTTAGGGTTCAATCATCTGATCGTTGAAGTCCACTCCCCCATAAACAAATTATAATCATAAACACAAGCAGGTTTCTGGACTGGGCCGTTTCTTCTTGGGACTTCCACGTAGGTGTCATTATGAATTGTCGTCAGTATGTGGACGTTTTGTCTGTCCCTCCACTTGACAGCCAATAGCACCTGGTTCTGCAAAGATGACGTCTCCCCTCGTCATAGTCTTTCATTGACCAGTTTTTGCGGGAAACCCTTTCTATTGGTTCCTACGGTACCACATACTGGGTATCCCTCCGGTGAAGATTGCGGAAGAGGGGCAAACTTGTATAAAAATTATCCACATAAAGGTGGTACCCCTTTCCAAGAAGTGGATAAACAAGCTCCCAGACAACTTTGCCGCTGGTTCTAATATATTCTGGACATTCAGGGGGATGCAGTTGGGTGTCCTTCCCTTCGTACACCCGGAAGGCGTAAATGTACCCCATGGCTCGGTCGCAAAGTTTGTACATTTTTACCCCATATCGGGCCCTTTTGCTGGGGATAAATTGTTTGATGCCCAGCCTGCCGGAGAATTTTAGAAGGGATTCATCCACGGAAATATTCTGTTCGTGGGTATATAATTGGGGAAATTTTTCAGAGAAATAATTTAGGAGTGGCCGAATTTTGAATAATTTGTCAAATGCTGGGTCATTTCGGGGAGGGCACTGGGTGTTGTCATTGTAGTGGAGGAAGCGCAAAATCATAAGGTATCTTGATCTTGGCATAATCGATGAGAAGAGTGGCATGTGGTGTATGGGGTTAGTTGACCAATATGAGTACATTTCGTTTTTTTTTGTGAGTCCCATTGTAAAAGTTAGGCCTAAGAAAATGTTGAATTTCTCTATGGTAAGCCCTCTCCACTCATAGGCACAGGCATAACTAGAGCCAGGGTTGCTTACTATGTACTGCTGTGCATAGAGGTTGCACTGGGCCACAATGGACGATAGTAAGTCTTCTGTGAAAATCAAACAAAACAAATCAAGCATGACAAAATCATCAGTGTTCACCTGGACACCTGGCTGGGCGGTAAAGGGGGGATATTTGCTGCTCCGGAATGAGGGGGAAGCCACAGGGGGTTTTGAAGGGCATAGGGAAGGGTGGCATGGCCTCTATCCTTTTGGGGCTGAGAGGACACCCTACTGGTACCTGGCCTTTGTTGCAGTGGCATTGCGCTTGAGGTGGTAGTAGGCTGCTGCTCTACGCCAGAACGCCTTCTTTTCACGGGCACACGTTCCTTGAGGCGATTCAGTTCGCATTTGCTGCGCTTTACAAATCATTCATTCATTCATTCTTCCAATTCTGTATCAGACCCGCTGCTTGTCATGGGTTCATAGGCTGAATCCGAATCAGACTGAGACTCAGAGAGCTCCCCGCTGCTCTCATCGGTCATGCTGAGACGCTGGTAGACCTCCTCGGCCGTAAATCATTTTTTTGCCATACTGGTGGCTGGTGAGGTTGATGTGGTGCAGATGAGCACTGATGGGCACAGGCGGCACTGATGGACACTGGTTGCACTGGTGTGGCTCAGAGGCAGCACTGGTGGGCTCAGGCAGCACTGGTGGGCACAGGCGCCACTGATGTGGCACTGCAGTGGCACTGATGGGCACAGGTGGCACTGGTGTGGCTCTAGTGGCACAGAGGTGGTACTGGTGGGCTCAGGCAGCACTGGTGGGCTCAGGCGGCACTGGTGGGCTCAGGTGACACTTCAATGGCGCAGATGAGCACAAGTGGCACTGGTGTGGCACTGCAGTGGCGCAGATGAGCACTGTAGTATCACGGGTGTGGCTCTGGTGGCACAGTTGGTACAGATGGCACTGTTGTGGCACAGATGACACTGTTGGGCACTGTTGTGGCACTGTTGGGCACTGATATATATTGAAAAACTCACAGATTGGCAGTGTGAAGCTCTACTCTCCTCTCACGCTGCATTGGTGTGAGGAGAGCGGTGAACTCCTGATGACCCTGCTTTCCCTGCTTTGTTGACATTTGTGATCGCTCCGTCATTGGACGGAGCAATCACATGGTAAAGGGCCGCTGTCATTGGCCCTTTACCACGATCCGTGTTGCGCCGGGTCCTGTGGACCCGGCAAATACGGAAGTTCCCGTGTGCGGGTCCCGAGGGGGGCGCGTGGGAGCGGTTTTCCAGGATCACGTCATAGTACGTGATCCCAGAGTTATCCATGCGCCCTGCTGCCGTCATTCGGCTATGGACCGGTTGGTAACTGGTTAAGCTTTTAAACATGTGATTTTCATTAAAGTAGAAGTTCACCCTAAAACTAAAATATGTAAATCTACTTCCATCCACAATTTAAGACTAACCTATCTAGCCCTGTAAAGAAGAAATCACTATACATACATTTTCTGAAGCCACTCTGCTGAGCTGTCAGCGGCGGCTTCTCTGTGTAGGCGGGTGCAGAGGAGGTAGCTGACGAGAGCCCCATAGTAACTCTATGGGTGACGTCACTTCTCAGGCATTTCACAGCCATTGTCAGCTGTCTCCTGCACAGAGCTTCCGCAGCTGGAGCGGCTTCAGAAAAGGTATGGATAGCGATTTCTTCTTTACGGGGCTTCATAGGTTAGTCTTAGATTGTTGATGCCAGTAGGTTTACAGATTTTAGTTTTAGGGTAAAGTTCTACTTTAAAGGTTATCTTGTGTTTATATATATATATATATATATATATATATATATATATATATATATATATATTGTGCTAAGTTTGAATTGCCTAGGTTTGACAGGTTTACTATTAGGTTTATTTACCTGTAGTTTATCATCAAATCAACAGAATCACTGATTTGTCAATGTTTGGTTTGCTTTAAAATGGTTGTAAACCTGAGACATGAGAAATGGGCAAAGCACATCCCACTATAGTGTATAATAACCTGAATCCAAAGCACTGAGCACGGTTCCTAATTAAGCTGACACTACAGCCTCTCGGTAGATGACCCACCTCCTTCACACAGCAGAGAACTCATACCCTCAGCTCTGGTTTTTTTTAAACCCGTGAAGAGGGGTGTGAGTCACTTTCCTCCAAACAGCTCTCAGAGTACATTTTGTGCTCTAGCTCTGCAGTATGTGTGATGGGAAGTACACATGGGCGGACTCTTCGACTGGGCTGGTCCGACGGACTTTCAACAGACTTTTGACGGACTTCCGAAAGACTTTTTAATGAACGGAATTGCCTACACACGATCACACCAAAGTCCGACGGATTCGTACGTGATGACGTACACCGGACTAAAATAAGGAAGTTGATAGCCAGTAGCCAATAGCTGCCCCAGCGTCGGTTTTTGTCCGTCGGACTAGCATACAGACGAGCGGATTTCTGGGTCTGGCGGAGTTACGACTTAAAGATTTGAAGCATGTTTCAAATCTAAAGTCCGTCAGATTTTCAACTGGAAAAGTCAGCTGAAGGTCCGATGAAGCCCACACACGATCGGATTGTCCGGTCGAAAAGTCGGACCGTGTATACACTGCTTGAGACATCAGATCTCCATAACCTGTTTTCTGCTGCTGAAAAACATCCTTTCATCTGTATGTCGTAGAAGGCCGTACATGACAGATTGCTGCAGAGAAATAGGTACAAATTACTGTATGCAGGAGGATTGGTTTCATCCCTGAGTATCATCTGGGACTAGACTCATCTCATCAACTGAGCACATGTAAGGGTTTACAAGCAATTAAGGTCTCTTTGACACTGCTCTGTAGCACAATAGCGGTTAAAAAAAATGCATGTGTTTTTATCACGATTTTGCTGTGTTTCAGAAGCGTTTTTGGGCTATGTGCACCTGTGAAAAATGGACATGTGACTCAAAAATGCACCACAAACCCAAATTGTATGCACTTTTACTGTGATTCTGCCGTGAATTCCATTCATTTCAATTGGGAAGCTGCGTTTTCAAAACAGCTCCAAACATGCAGCATGCAGGACTTTTCAAAACACACCGCACCCACAGCCCAGTGGTGTGAAAAGTCCCATAGGATTTAAAGAGAAATATTTTTCCTGCATTTTTCCTTGCAAGGTAAAAACGCAAGAAAAACATATCAGTGTGGAAGGGCCCTTATACTTGCTTGTAGATCTGTCTGATCTGTGGACAATCACTAAGTTTATATGAATTCATCCAATTATAATTCATGAATTGCATAATTATCTGCAAACTAGATAAATCATCAAGCATACATTACATAGTTACATAGTAGGTGAGGTCGAAAAAAGACACAAGTCCAACCTATATGTGTGATTATATGTCAGTATTACATTGTATATCCCTGTATGTTGCGGTCATTCGGGTTCTTATCTAATAGTTTCTTGAAACTATCGATGCACCCCGCTGAGACCACTGCCTGTGGAAGGAAATTCCACATTCTTGCCGCTCTTACAGTAAAGAACCCTCTACGTAGTTTAAGGTTAAACCTCTTTTCTTCTAATTTTAATGAGTGGCCACGAGTCTTGTTAAACTCCCTTCTGCGAAAAAGTTTTATCCCTATTGTGGGGTCACCAGTATGGTATTTGTATATTGAAATCGTATCCCCTCTCAAGTGTCTCTTCTCCAGAGAGAATAAGTTCAGTACTCGCAACCTTTCCTCTTAACTAATATCCTCCAGACCCTTTATTAGCTTTGTTGCCCTTCTCTGTACTCACTCCATTTCCAGTACATCCTTCCTGAGGACTGGTGCCCAGAACTGGACAGCATACTCTAGGTGCGGTCAGACCAGAGTCTTGTAGAGCAGGAGAATTATCGTTTTATCTCTGGAGTTGATCCCCTTTTTAATGCATGCCAATATTCTGTTTGCTTTGTTAGCAGCAGCTTGGCATTGCAAGCCATTGCTGAGCTTATCATCTACTAGAACCCCTAGGTCCTTTTCCATCCTAGATTCCCCCAGAGATTCTCCCCCCAGTGTATAGATTGCATTCATATTTTTGCCACCCAAATGCATTATTTTACATTTTTCTACATTGAACCTCATTTGCCATGTAGTTGCCCACCCCATTAATTTGTTCAGATCTTTTTGTAAGGTTTCCACATCCTGCGGAGAAGTTATTGCCCTGCTTAGCTTAGTATCACCCGCAAAATACAGAGATTGAACTGTTTATCCCATCCTCCAGGTCGTTTATGAACAAATTAAATAGGATTGGTCCCAGCACAGAACCCTGGGGGACCCCACTACCCACCCCTGACCATCCCGAGTACTCCCCATTTATCACCACCCTCTGATCTCGCCCTTGTAGCCAGTTTTCAATCCATGTACTCACCCTATGGTCAAGATAGCCCCAAATTTCCTTAATATCCTGTTTTTCAAATTGAAGGATTCATCCCTACATTCTATTGGCATTGTTGTATTGAAAATATATACTTGTGTTGGCATAATTCACTTACAACAGAAGTATCCGTGTGTGATTTGGTATTTAACTGCTTCAATACAGGGCACTTTCACCCCCTTCCTTCCCAGACCAATTTCAGCGCTGTCGCACTTTAAACGACAATTGTGCGGTCGTGCGACGTTGTACCCAAACAAAATTGACGTCTTTTTTCCCCACAAATAGAGCTTTCTTTTGGTGGTATTTGATCACCTCTGCGGTTTTTATTTTTTGCAATATAAACAAAAGAAGAGCGACAATTTTGAAAAAAAAAAAAAAAAAACACACCACACAATATTTTTTATTTATATATTTTATAAATATCCCAATTTAAAAAAAAAAAAAAAAAAAAAAAAATTTTTTCCTCAGTTTCAGCCGATACGTATTATAGCGTCTACAAAATACGGGATAGATTTATAGCATTTTTTTTAAAAATGCATTTATTTATTTTTTTTACTAGTAATAGCGGCGATCTGCGATTTTTGTTCGTGACTGCGACATTATGGCGGACACATCAGACACTTTTGACACATTTTTGGGACCATTCACATTTATACAGCGATCAATGCTATAAAATTGCATTGATTACTGTATAAATGTGACAGGCAGGGAAGGGGTTAACCACTAGGGGGACACGAGGGGTTAATTATGTTTCCTAGGGGAGTGATTCTAACTGTAGGGGGAGGGGACGCACATAGGGAGGAGACCGATCAGTGTTCCTCTGTACTGGGAACACAGATCGGTCTCCTCTCAACTGACAGGACGTGGATCTGTGTGTTTACACACACAGATCCATGGTCCTGCTCGGTTAACGGGCAATCGCGGCCGCCGGGCACACGCACCGGGTCCCTAGCAATGCCGAGCGTGCGCCCCCTAGACGGCCGGGAAGCCCAGGACGTCATATGACGGCCACCCAGGATGGGAGATTCCATCTGTGGCCGTCATTTGACTATGGCCCGGTAATGAAGTGGTTAAACAGTGTAATTGATCTAAAGCAATGGTGTTAGTATTATTAACTCTTGAAAAACACAGTAAAGTCAGAACTATCATTGTACTTTAATTTTAGAAGAAAAGTCCATTGAAAATACACTTGTTTATAGGGCAATTAGTACAAAAAGGGGTTGATTTACTAAAACTGGAGAGTGCAAATCTGGTGCAGCTCTACATAGAAGCCAATCAGCTTCCAGGTTTTATTGTCTAAAAGCCTAATTGAATAAGCAGATGTTAGAAGCTGATTGGCTACCATGCACAGCTGCACCAGATTCTGCACTCTCCTGTTTTATTAAATCAACCCAATTGTATTTAATATGTATTAAGACAAACTGTTACAGCATGTACTAGGATGGTTACTCAGTAATTTGGACTAGACAAACCAATCATCAAGGCACAGAGGATGGCAATCCCTGAGTTCTATGAAGAGCCTTTCAGCTGTCTCTTCACATTTTCTACTTCCTTCTGTTTATACTGAATGTGCTGCAAGAAGAAAGAAAAAAATCTGAGCTGCGGGGGCAGGAGGCGGAGCCTAGCGGAGCAGACATGCATTGTTAGAGCTCCACACCGCTGAGGAGAGAAGAGAAGGACAAAGCGGAGCCTGCAGGCTCAAAAGGTATCCATTTGAACATTTTTGCCCCTGGGAACAAACTGTGAAAGTTTGGGCAGGAAATATGGTACTGGGAGGAAACCGTGGCAGAAATAAAAATCACCTCACAAAGAGCTCACAGGCACTCACTGCAGCTGAAGTAGCTCCAGTCACCTCACAATATACAGCACCAGGGCGCTCTCACAGACAGAAAATGTCACAGCAAGACTCTCCATTTGAGTCAGATACAGAACAAATCCTCTCACAAACTTCTCCACAAGCCTCCTCAGCATCCCCAGTAACATTATTACAATTTGAAAAGATGCTTCATAAGGCTTTAAAACAAACCTCAGACCAAATAACAAAAAGCCTAACCAAAGAAATAAGAGAGCTGGGAAACCGCACCGCAGCCTTAGAAATAAAAATTGAAATTACAACCCAAGTAAATATAACAGAATTGGAACAATTAAAAAAAAGAGAATTTAATACTTCAAACTAAGCTCGAAGATTACGAAAATAGAGCCAGGCGTTCAAACTTGCGCATAAGGGGAATACCTGAAACTGTGACAGACCTGCAATCTACTATTACTGCTCTATTACAAGAACTAAAGCCAGATATCCCTAATGAACGTTTAGAACTGGACAGAGTACACAGAGCCCTCACAGCCAAAAAGAAAGATGGACCCCCATGTGATATAATCACAAAATTTCATTATTACAGAACGAAAGAACAAATACTAATTGCTGCAAGAGAAAAAAAAGGAACTTAATTTTCAAGGACACAATTATCAAATTTTTGCTGACCTATCCCAACTTACTATTACTAAAAGACGATCCATGAAACCCCAACTAATGGAACTGCAACGCCACAACATTATGTATCAATGGGGCTTCCCCTTTTCAGTCAGATTTAACTACCAAGGTACAATTTACAGAAGCAGATCAGCAGATGAACTACAACAAACCCTTTTAAAATTAAATCTGACAGAACCCACAAGCAGCAACTCTCCCACACGCAGAAGAATGGCATCATCTTCACCTTCAGGCAGCACCCAGAAAATTTCAGAACAAAATGGGAATCATCATTCTCACAAAAGAGGCCGTTATGCCACATCATCCATGGACCAAGAAGATTCAATGGACTGACATCCTAATTCCTGATATCTCTTCATTTATTATACTAAGAGATGGTTCTCTATAAAAAACCTATATTTATAACTGAATGTAACTGCATTCTGATAGTCACACACTGTGTGGGATCATGTTACATTCCAGTTATATTTCTTATTACTTCTGATTCATATAGCCTTAGAATATATAAGTGAAATAAGGAAATTCTTGTTCAATTATATATTATCAGGTAATAACAATAGATTTATTACTTTTTAGGACAAATATGTTCAATAATCCAGAAGTAATGGAAGCTTTTTCTTTCTTTTCTTAAAACAAATATATTATTACCTAACTAGTTCCTAGAATTATGTTTTTGTTTATTCTAATCTGAAGCAATACAACCTCAATTTTATGAGTTAACATATCTAAACAGTTACATATGAATAAAATATGTAATTGTTTACTCTAAAAGGGTTAAAATCCCAAAATAATTCAAACTATCTTCATCAATACCAAAGTTATTAACAGTACCTTTCTAACTGAATTATTTAGCCTAGGGCAAGACTAACCATATACAACCACCCTGGAATAAATAATTTCAACAAAAACTATATTCTGCACTCCAATTAATGAAACATCATTTTGAGGTCTTTTGACATAGCACTTCTCTCCTGTAAGCGGAAGATCCGTGTACCCCCATTAGCCCTCCTCATTCTCCCAACCATATTATGTGGGAGTGTGACGAAGGCACTTATTCCCCCGAGAGAGATATTTATTCTCTTTCACGGGTAATTTGTGATTACTTGCAAAAAATAATTTATACAATGTATCATCTAATCTCATATGTTTTTTGTTTACTCTTTACTCCAGAATTCACTGGTTTCTTTTCTATCTATTCATCTCTTCAGTCCACGCAGGTTGATCTGCGCAGTCAGCTCTGCATAACAAAAAGTAAGTCAAAACTATTTGATCTATTGCCATGGCACCACTGAATATACTTTCCCTGAATGTTCAGGGAATAAATGTCCCTCAAAAAAGGACCAAAGCCTTCCGTACTTTCCATAACAAGAAGGCTCACATAGTATGCCTCCAAGAAACACACTTCACCAAAGATTCTACTCCAAAATATATTTCTCCTATTTATCAACAAATTTACACGGCTTCTGCCTGTACCAAGCAAAGGGGAACTCTAATTGCATTTCACCGATCCACACCATTCACCTTATCATCAGAAATTAAAGACCCAGAAGGTAGATACCTGATACTCATGGGTTATATAATGGATACAGCAATCACGGTGATTTCCTATTACGCTCCTAACAAACAACCTACACCATTCCTCTCACATATATTACAAGTGATTAATACACACAAAATAGGAACAGTGATAATGTGTGGGGATTCGGACCAGGTCCTCCTCCCATTTCTAGATAAATCACCTTTTACACCATCCAAAATAACCTCTAGATTACCTTTTTCTCAACTTCTTTCCAAATACAATCTGGTAGATTCGTGGAGAGAAAGTAACCCAATGAAAAAGAAATTCACTTATTTCTCGCACCCTCATCAAACCTTCACCAGAATAGATCATATTTTTCTAACAATAGGAATGATACCAGAAATTATTGCATCAGATATAATTCCGATTCCGTGGTCTGACCATAATGCAGTATACACTACTATAGCCTCAGCCATACCAAAAGCGCATGACCCAACGTGGTACTTACCGGACATAATGCTCAAACACCCACTACATCAGATGGCCATTGAACAAGCTTTAAAGGAATACATATCAATTAATAATACAACAGACATCTCCCAATAACACTGTAGGAAGCTCATAAGCCTGTCTTGCGTGGTACAATACAAAGACAAATGGCACTATTTAAATGGGAACGCAAAAATCTAGCAAAAAAACTAGAACTCAATTTTAATGCAGCCTACATATCATTTCAAGATAATCCATCTCAGAGTACAAAATCTCATCTGGAAAAATCTAGATTGGAATACGATCTATTTCTCACTGAGTCAGTTGATAAATCCCTCAAACGCTCCAAACACAATTTCTACATGAATACAAACAAACCAGGTACATATTTGGCTCGGGCATTAAATTCAACTAACAAATCTTTCAAACCAATACGTTTGAAATTATCAAAAAATGTTTACACTTGTAATCCAGTTAAAATAGTCCATAAATTTCACTCACATCTCGCAACTTTATACAAGACAAACAATGAATTTAATCCTACAGAGGCTGAATCCTTCTTCTCAAAAATAACCTTACCTGAGTTATCTCAGAATCAAAAAAGCAGTTTGGATGAGCCTATAACTATAGATGAAGTTGCTAACGCCATAAAAGACCTAAAACTTAACAAAAGACCAGGCCCAGACGGCTACTCGGCTTTATACTATAAAACATTCTCAGAAATACTCTCTCCCATTCTCACTGAAACTTTTAACAAACCTCTAGATGGACATTCTTTTCGGCAAGAAACACTAATGGCAATTGTTTGTATGATCCCAAAACCCCTTTCTGATGATACTTCCTGTGTGATTTATCGGCCTCTCTCTCTGTTAAACCTCGATATTAAATTATTAGCAAAAATAATAGCAAAACGCCTCAATAGCATTATAGGAAAATTAATACATAGAGATCAAGTAGGCTTCATGCCAAATAGACAGGCAGGCGATAATATACGCAGGGCAGTGTTATTAGCACATATTGCTAAAAAACGGAAAATCCCTTTATGTTTTCTATCTCTCGATATTAAGAGGGCATTTGACACAGTATCCTGGCAATATATGCAATATTCATTACAAAAATGGGGTTTTGGACCCCACTTTTTAACATGGATCAAAGCATTATATAATAAACCCAAAGCCTATATAAAATATGCTGGATACAAATCTGAAGCCTTTAATATCGAAAGAGGTACCCGACAGGGTTGCCCATTATCTCCCTTATTATTTGCCCTTATACTCGAACCCATGGCCCAATACATCAGAACAAACCAAACTATAACTGGCATTGAAGTAGGAGGTATTACACACAAATTATGTATATTTGCAGACGATATATTACTTTTTCTATCATCACCACAGGTCTCTGGTCCTAACTTAATACCAGCTCTTGATGGATTTGCAGCCCTATCCGGCCTTATGATTAATCCTATGAAATGCCTAGTGCTTAATATTTCACTCACAAACATGGAATTGATCCCGGCTAGGGCTGCACTCCCATTCACATGGGCAGAAAAATCAACCCATATCTTGGAATTCATTTAACAGCATCTCATTCTGACTTATTCTCAACCAATTATCCTCCTGTATTAAGACAGATCACAAATCTAATAAAACAATGGTCACAACTTCCTTTATCCTGGATAGGGAAGATTAATGCAATCAAAATGACTATTCTACCCAAATTGCTTTATCTATTCAGAGTCCTCCCTATTCCAATTCCTTCCTATTTTTTGAGAATAGTACAAAAAAGAGCAACTTTGTTTATATGGGGCTCTTCTAAACCACGTATACCTATACACACACTACATCTTCCCAAAAATAAAGGAGGCCTGGGATACCCTAATTTTACTAACTACTACAGAGCAGCACATTTGGCCAGTCTGTCCAAATACCATGCAAAACAGGAAATCCCATTATGGGTATTTATAGAGGCTTCAGAAAATGACCCTCTATTAATATCAAATTTATTATGGCTTGATCCTAAAGACCGCTTTAAAATTCATAATCCCATAACTAAACACTTCTTATCTCTCTGGGATAAACTAAAAACCAAATATCAGTTACAATCTCCACACAATCCTCTCCTTTCTTTTATCAGAAATCCGGCCTTTTATCCGGCATGGATCTACCCAAATTCTTTTAAAGCTTGGACAACATCAGGCATTCAGACACTAAATGACTTCATAGCATCTAAATCATTCCTTTCATTCCCATCGCTTAGAGAAAAATATGATCTACCAAACTCTGAGATATTTAGATATCTCCAAATCAAAAATTTCTATACACCATTACTAAAGGGGGATACACCATTATCCCAATTATCCATTTTTGAATCAATCTGTACAAAAGATCCATTTGCTAAAGGTACAATTTCATCACTTTATAATCAATTATATGGAGTAGCAAATCTTAATAGACCCTCTTACGTTCAGAGGTGGGAGGAGGACCTGGGACGAACTTTAGAAGACACGGACTGGTGTAACATATGGCTCACATCTAAGTCATCTTCACCCAACATCTTAGCACTGGAGACAAATTATAAAGTCCTAACTCGCTGGTACCTTGTACCCGCTAGAGTGGCAAAATATTCACCTATTACCTCAGCTCTTTGTTTTCGAGGATGCTCAGAAATAGGCACATATTTACACATATGGTGGACGTGCCCAGTAATCCAAACCTTCTGGAAGGAAGTCTTCGTGATTGCATCTAAAATATTTAAAAAAATAATACAACCAGATCCATATTTAACTTTACTTAATCTAAAACCGGAATGGTTAACACTCTCTCAATTCAAACTTATGATCCAACTAATAACAGCTGCAAAACAAACAGTGGCCAAGGCATGGAAATCTCCTACATTGGTACTAGCAGAAACAATTCACAGAATGAATAATACAATGTCCCATGCTAAGATGGTAGCCATCGATCAAAATCAAATTCCAAAATTTGAAAAACTTTGGCATCCTTGGATAAAACAACAGTTCCTGTCAAACTTCAATGACTCTGTCCTGTTGCCATGGTAACAGATTAAATGACTTACAGAGACACCCATTCTAAGGCTTCAAAGAGAACTAAAAAGAATAATAAACTGACGAGCGGGACAACCTTGTGGACCATACCTCTACCTTTCAACCCTTTTTCTTCTTTCTCTTTCCTTTTCTTCACCTTACGATTAAAGCTCATTATCAGAATTTGACCTATATACACTCTACTTGTAAACAATATGTATAGTAGGTATAAATCATTTAAATACCTACAAAAGTAACTAAGGAAATTATATATATCTTTAATTTAGGTTTACGTTAACCCAATGTTTAATATTTGAAATTTCATGATATTTACCTATATAAACCCTACTGTAAAACAATGAGCTTACTTTATAGATCCTTGTAAACTTACTTTATGTATCTTTATAACATTGTATACTCAATAAACTTCTTTTGACAAGGAAAAAAATCTGAGCTAATGATGTAGTGAAAAGCAGCATCACTTCTTTTTTACACTTTCAGCCAGTCAGGAGATACAGTAACAGAAACAAGCTGAAACTTTACTGGCAAAAGAACATAATATTGGTAATGCAACCCTAAACAGTGTTTACATTAGAGATCAAAAAAGACAAGAAGGGTGTCAAGTCACTGCTGTGAGTGGGGATCAGGGTGAGCTTAAAGTAGAACTATGGGTGAAACATTTGTTTTTTTACATTTTGGATAGAGTAAGGAAGGGTTATAAATCCAGTCAGATTTTTTTCACCATCTGTGTCCAATTGCAGATATTTCCCTTCACTTCCTGTCCCATAGCCAAACAGGAAGTGAGAGAAAATACTTGCAAATGAAAGGAATTCATTAAGGACCCCCAGGTCACCAGAACAAGTGTCCCCATTGGAAGATTTCCCCTCTTTTACTTTTCTGGGGACAACCCAAAATTTGGGGATTTTCTTTTCTTTCTTTTAGTGGAGGCACAGACAGCAATAGAAACCTAACAGGTGTTCTAATCTATCCACACTCTATACAAAACTTTAAAAGCTTCAGCCCCGGATCATTTGGCTGGCCAAATACCAGAGCACCTTTTGCGATTCGGCACTGCGTCACTTTAACTGACAATTGCGCGGTCGTGCGACGTGGCTCCCAAAAATTGACGTCCTTTCTTTCCCACAAATAGAGCTTTCTTTTAGTGGTATTTGATCACCTCTGTGGTTTTTATTTTTTGTGCTATAAACAAAAAAAGCGACAATTTTGAAAAAAAAAGCATTATTTTTTACTTTTTGCTATAATAAAAATCCCCCAAAAATATACAAAAAAAAACGCAGTGTAAGAGAGCTCCGTCTTCCACGGACATACCGGAGCACACAGTGCAACTCCTGAGCCTCGGAAAGCAGCGATTTTGGTCTCTAACAGGTCGGGCACACCCTGGGAACATGTCCAGAAAATGGAAAAAGTTGGAGACTCAGCAGAATGACGGACTTCTACATGCTGCCCTGCAGCACACAGGCCCAACATGGCGCCGGTAAGCACAACGACAGAGAGCGTGGCAGGCTCTCTAGTCACAGCAGAACTACACAGCACTCCCTGTCTCACCCACAAAAGGGACACAAGGGAAAATGCAATCAATCCCAGTCATCCTCTTCATCATCCAGTCCTGTAAAGGCAAAACAGCAACATATACAAGGGGGAAATATGGAGGAAGAGGAGATAGATACCTCCCTTAATGACACCTGGGAACTCCAGGACTCCATTTTAGAATTCCCTACCAAAAATCAGCCAGTGATTGATACAACTTTAAAAGACATGCTAGTGTCTCTCTGTAGCACCATACATGCGGACATATTAACCCTTACAAGTCACTTCAAGACAGAAATTAAAGCTGTCGATAACAGGGTTAGCCACATAGAACATAAGATGGGAGCATTTGCTGGCACCATTAATGAAGTAATTGATGCCCACAATGAGAAGGAAGATGAACTAAAACAGTTGAAAGCTAAAATGGCCGATCTCGAAAATCGTTCGAGAAGAAATAATATTAAAATCCGTGGGATACCTGAGTCGGTTAAACCACCAGAATTGAATGCCTACTTTCAAATAATTCTCCAAGCAATACTTCCTGAAGCCACCTTAACAGACCTATCTATAGATAGGATTCATAGACTGCCGAAACCCAAACATTCACCAGATCATTTACCAAGAGATACGATTGCAAGGATCCATTTCTATCAAACCAAAGAAAAATTTCTCCAATGCATGAGAAATCCTGAAAATGCACCAGCCTGCATCCAAGGCCTCTCTTTCTATCCAGATCTATCGGCTTACACAATGCAGAGGAGGAGGAATATGGCCAGTATTACTAAACCATTGAGAAATCATCAAATCACCTACAGATGGGCCTATCCGGCAAAACTGCTAATCACAAAAGAAGGGAAAATGTTCCCTATTAATTCAGTGGAAGACGCCATATGGCTTTTAAAAGAGTGGAATCCTAGACAAAGAAAAAGATCCTCCATCCACCTTTTCTTCACCTCGACCTCAATCACCCACCTGGCCACAAGACACAATTGACTGAAAGCTTAGGATACACAACGCATCTACTATGCATCTTTATGCTCCTGTGCACCCGTGGAACTTTATTCAGTTCTCTTTTCGTCCCTTTGAGAGTTGCGGGATTATATCCCTACAGATTCGGTTGAGTCCTTTTTTTTTTATTATTTCTCTCCTGAACTTCTTGTTCATATCAGAGATTTCACGTTCTTAGTTTTGATCTCTGATACACTTTACTTATTGCAATACAGCACTTCGGACTCTGGCTCACTACTAAAGCACTACTTCTACAGAATTTCCTGCTACAGCTTACATATCTACAAGGACTGAGGATCCAAGAACTACTGTGACTCCCACCCTTTACAGAAGGTAATATGGGGTTTAAAATCTCTTTATTTAATGTTCGGGGACTGAATAGCCCACAGAAAAGAACAATGCTCTGGAAGGAAGCACATCTTCTACAAAGTGATATCTTGTGTCTACACAAGAAACTCACTTTTCTACCTCAAAACCCCCAAAATTTTCTCAACAACGCTTTCCAACGATTTTCTGCTCTAATGCCCCAAAGAAGAAAAGAGGGATGGCTATCCTCATCAAAGATACTGTATCTTTTAAACATATCTATACAGAAATAGACAAATTGGGCAGATACATTATACTTGTATGCAAGGTACACAATACAGTCAACACCATAGTGAATGTCTATTTTCCTAATGTGAAACAAATATCTTTTCTGAACAAGGTTTGGAAACGGGTTCATGCAGTGCAAAAGGGATATACCATAATATGTGGCGATTTCAACGCTGTACCAAACAAATCTTAAGATGTCTCGGCTGAGACCCCGAAATTCCGGGAAAGAGCAACCCTTTCGCGCTTCATGGCCTCAGAAAACCTACATGATGTGTGGCGATGTCACGCTCGACTGAGCGGGATTATTTCTACTTTGAGTGTACATCGCACATAACCAGAAAGAGATCAATTCTTGAGTGACAAGTTTCTTTTACAGAACGTTAGTGCATCCACCGTGCACAACATTACGTGGTCAGACCACGCTCCAGTCTCAATTGTGGTGGAGGGATCCCGCACTGAAACACGGGCAAACAGATGGAAAAATGATACCTTTCTTTTCACACATCCTGACCATAAGCACAAAATTACTAAAGAACTCAGAGAGTTCTTCCTCACTAACGCCCCGTCTGTGTCGGATCCCTTCATGCTCTGGAACTATCATAAAGCATATATGAGAGGAATTCTCATGAAAATAAGCAGTGTTGCCAAGAAGCAACGTCACCAGCAGCTAAAAGATCTACTTCTTCAAAATAGACAAATTAGACTCGGTAAACAAGAATTCACCTGACCCTAACATTAGCTCCCAACTGGATAAACATAGACATGATCTTAGACTGCTACTTATTTCCCAACATAATCACACGGCCCGGAAATGGAAGGCACATTTTTATAGTCAAGGTAACAAAGCGGGTAAATTATTAGCGAATCAAGTAAAGGAGAAAGCAATCAAACAAAAAATACCGCTTATTTTCCACCCAACCACGGGCATCAGACTTTCCAATCCAAAAGGAAATTGCTAACACATTTAGGGATTACTATAACAATCTCTATAACCTAAAAGAAGATACCTCTACCCAACAACCATCCCCAGAGATGATCCAGACTTTCCTGGATTCAATCTCTATGCCCAAGTTAAACCCTGACCAACTTAAAACTCTAAATGAACCAATTTCCATAGCTGAACTCCACAAAACAATTATGTCTCTCCTAATAACAAATCTCCAGGCCCAGACGGATTTTTGTCTGAATACTACCGCACATTTTATTCCATATTAAGTCCACATCTACTAAGAGTATATGCAACTGCTGCCTCCACAACTTCCTTCCCTTCAGAAATGTTAACAGCCACAATTGTAACCTTACCCAAACCCGGAAAAGCACCCGATACCCCACAAAACTTCAGGCCTATATCTTTACTAAATGTAGACTTGAAGATATATGCCAAGATCATAGCAAATAAACTGGCCTGGTTCCTGCCCGCCCTGGTAAAACAGGACCAAGTTGGCTTTGTCCCGGGTCGGCAGGCACCGGACACAACACGCAGAATTATTAATCTCCTTCACGCGGCAGAATCTTTGAAGGTCCCTTCTCTGCTTCTGTCATTAGATGCAGAGAAGGCATTTGATAGAATCCACTGGGGATATTTAAGTTAAGTAGTGGACAAATTTGGTATATCAGGAACGATTAATTTAGCCATCTTAGCACTGTATACCAACCCCTCCGCAATGGTATACACAGAAGGAATGTTTTCTGACAGCTTCAATATTACCAATGGGACGAGGCACGGTTGTCCCGTCTCCCCTGATATTTGCCCTTTTAATGGAGCCATTGGCCGAAAAAAATTAGATCCCATCCAGACATATCGGACATTTCAATTTCGAAACAAGAACATACCATTTCTCTGTTTGCAGACGATGTGATCCTATCCCTCTCAAATCCCAATACTTCCCTAACAGCAGTACATAACACTAAATCACTTCAACCAAATCTCATATTATAAAGTAAACGCAACAAAATCTAATCTACTTGCCATATAGATGAGAACCTTCAAAAAAAAAAAAAAAAAAAAAAATCCTTTCTTCGCGTCATCCATATCCATGGGCTAACAAACCTCATACCACTCATTTCTTCCATCCAACCAGAATTAAATAGATTGAGAACCTTTTGTTTGTCTTGGATGGGAAGACTGGCGGCATACAAAATGCTTATTCTACCAAGAATCCTTTACTATTTCAGAGCTCTCCCAATCTTTATTCCAGCAAACTTTTTTAAAACAGTACAAACTCAGCTACACAAATTTGTATGGGCAGATAAAAAACCGAGATGCTCTCAGTCTTCCCTATCAAAACACAGAAAAGCCGGAGGGATGGGACTACCTATTCTAAAAGATTATTTCACAGCCAGCATACTAGATCAAACAAAATTTTGGTTCTAAACACTGGGCAACTATAGAAAACACCTGGCTAAGGCCTAACTACTTAAGATCCACACTGCTAGCAAACTTATTTTTAAAAACTCATTTCAAATCTACTTACCCCATTATACAACTAGTAATGGACACATGGAAAAAATTCTGCTTTGATTTGAAACAAGCCACAGATCTTACAGAGATTTCTACCCCTCTGACCTCAATTTGCACCCACATTAGTGATCTCACGACAACAACTTGGGAAAAAAAAGGAATTAACCCAGTTACAGACCTTCTAAACCATGGAAAGATCATTCCCTTTAATACGTTAGCCCAAAAATATTCTCTTCCTACATCAGATTACTACATGTACATAAGAGTTACAACATTCTTAAAATCGCACCCTTTGCAACCTACTAAGATTCCACATAAAGCATGGACCTATTGGAACGACACAAATAACACCAAGAAGGGGATCTCCCTATTTTATAATCTAATACAACAGAAAAACTGTTTCACTAAACTGCCACCACTTCAAAAATGGGAATCTGACCTTTCTAAGTCCTTTTCAGAGAAGCAATGGATAGAAGCGATTAAATCTAATCAATGCTTCACAAGATCCACAACACCCTGGGAAACAGCTAAAAAACAACTACTTAGTTGGTACTATACTTCCTATATTACTGCAAAATTCTCTACAGATAGCCCCAACGAATGTTGGCGTGGTTGTGGCAAAGTAGGTACACTACTTCATATGATATGGGACTGCCCCAATCTTTGGAGTTTTTGGAGAGCTGTATTCCAATTAATATCTAAAACTACAGGCTTCATAAAGATAGGGAACGCGGAATTGGCCATACTAAGTATCCATGTGGACCAATATCCACATTCTCTGAGACCAGTGGTGTTACAGATTTTGATGGCAGCCAGGCTGACAATCACTAGCAAATGGAAATCTATTAATTCACCAAATATCAATGAAGTTATTAAAAAGTAGATGAAGCTTATAAACCTGAGCAGATTATCACAAATATAGAAGGGAATACACCCCGTTTTTATAAATATTGGGATCCTTGGATTTGCATTAGGCAAATTACATGAAAGATTTACTGCCTATAAGCTAATATGGGTTCCACTTCCTTTTTTTTATTGCTTCCTCTTTTTTTTTTCCTTTTTTTTTCTATGATAGGGAGCCAGAGTCCCTACTCTTTCTGCTAAAATTTCTTGTAATCTAATATTTTAAATACATATCTGTTAGTTCATTTTTACATAGCAGTGTATTAATATGTTGAAGACACCCAATCATCACGTGTTTACACATTAGTTGTATGTTATGGCTTTCGGAAGCTCGGAAGATATGTTTCATGACATTTATAAAATAGTACTACTGGTTAAAGAATACCTTGCATGGTATACTACTGTGAACTGTATATTGAAAATTTTCAATAAAAAACACTTTGAAAAAAAAAAGCAGTGATCTCCAGGGATGAGTCCTATACCCGTTCACAGTGCAGAATTTCTGCACTGTGAACGGGTATAGGACTCATCCCTGGAGATTCTTTTCCTGGTTATGGTGGCAGAGGCTGGGATGCACAGTTGATCGATCTGGATGTCCTGGGTTAGTGGAAGCAGGAGCCATTGCTAAACGGACTACAGGAAACCATCTCTGAAGACTGCCTATGATATTCCATACTGCCTGTCACCCCTGTAGGGGTATAAGGATCTGGTGAGTGGGGAGCCATAGGGGGAGCACAGAAGTCACCGGTCAATTCTGAGCACAAGAGTCACCAGACCGTTTGGAACTTTTCGAAACAAAATTCCTTTTTTTGCTAAATAAAAACATTTTTTTTGGAGTATTGCAGACTTTTTCACATCTTTATTATATATTTTTTTTTTTTTAGGGTGGCACGTAGGGTGAGCTGAACACCCACCTGTTCGGTTCGCACCAGAACATGCGAACAGGCAAAAAATGCATTTGAACACGAACATGAATTATCAAAAGTGCTAATTTTAAAGGCTTATATGCAAGGTATTGTCATAAAAAGTGTTTGGGGACCTGAGTCCTGCCCCAGGGGACATGGATCAATGCAAAAAAAAAAAGTTTTAAAAATGGACGTTTTTTTTCGGGAGCAGTGATTTTAATGATGCTTAAAGTGAAACAATAAAAGAGTAATATTCCTTTATACACCAACACCAATATTCCAACAATACACATAAAAGTTCATTGATAAAAACGGCATGGGAATTCCCCACAGGGGAACCCCGAACCAAAATGAGAAAAAAAAAAAAAAAAAAAAAAACACGACATGGGGGTCCCCCTAAATTCCATACCAGGCCCTTCAGGTCTGGTATGGATTTTAAGGGGAACATCGCACCAAATTTTTTTTTAAAAATGGCGTGGGGTCCCCCCAAAAATCCATACCAGACTCTTATCCGAGCACACAACCTGGCAGGCCTCAGGAAAAGAGGGGGGACGAGAGAGCACCCCCCCTCCTGAACTGTACCAGGCCACATGCCCTCAACATTGGGAGGGTGCTTTGGGGTAGCCCCCCAAAACACCTTGTACCCATGTTGATGGGGACAAGGGCCTCATCCCCACAACCCTCGCCCGGTGGTTGTGGGGATCTGCGGGCGGGGGGCTTATCAGAATCTGGAAGCACCCTTTAACAAGGGAACCCCCAGATCCCGGCCCTCCCCCCTGTGTGAAATGGTAAGGGGGTACAAAAGTACCCCTACCATTTCACAAAAAAGTGTCAAAAATGTTAAAAATGACAAGAGACAGTTTTTGACAATTCCTTTATTTAAATGCTTCTTCTTTCTTCTATCTTCCTTCTGTTTCTTCCTCCATCTTATTCTTCTTCTGGTTCTTCCTTTGGTGTTCTCGACAAGCATCTTCCTCCACGGCATCTTCTTCCCTTCTTCTCCTCGGGCCACTCCGCATCCATGATGGCATGGAGGAAAGCTCCCGCTGTGCTTCTCCTCTTCTGACGGTTCTTAAATAATGGGGGCGGGGCCCCCCAGTGACCCCGCCCCCCTCTGATGCACGGGGACTTCCCTGTGACGTCAGAGGGGGCGGGGTCACCCGTTACATAACCCCCACCCCCCTCTGTCACAGGGAATGCCACAGGGAAGTCCCCATCAAGTCCCCATGCGTCAGCGGGGGCGGGGTAACCAGGTAGCTCCTCCCCCGATATTTAAGAACCATCACACAGCAGGAGCCTCCCTCCATGTCATCATGGATGCGGAGCGGCCCGAGGAAGTAAAGACGTCGCGGAGGAAGATGCCGGACGAGAACACCAGAGGAAGAACCAGAAGAACCAGAAGATGGAGGAAGAAATCGAAGGAAGATAGAAGAAAGAAGAAGCATTTAAATAAAGGAATTGTCAAAAACTGTCTCTTGTCATTTTTAACATTTTTGACACTTTTTTTGTGAAATGTTAGGCCCTTACCATTTCACACAGGGGGGAGGGCCGGGATCTGGGGGTCCCCTTGTTAAAGATTCCAGATTCCGATAAGCCCCCTGCCCAGAGACCCCCACAACCACCGGGCAAGGGTTGTGGGGATGAGGCCCTTGTCCCCATCAACCTGGGGACAAGGTGTTTTGGGGGGCTACCCCAAAGCACCCTCCCAATGTTGAGGGCATGTGGCCTCTCTCATCCCCCCCTTTTTTCCTGCGGCCTGCCAGGTTGCGTGCTCGGATAAGGGTCTGGTATTGATTTTTGGGGGGACCCCACACCATTTTTTTATTTTGGCCGGGGTTCCCTTTAATATCCATACCAGACCTAAAGGGCCTGGTATGGAATTTAGGGGGACCCCCACATCATTTTTTTAAAAAAATTTTGGTTCGGGGGAATTCCCATGCCATTTTTATCAATTAACTTTTATGTGCATTGTCGGACCGGCAATTCATTAACAGCCGCGAGTAGTTTTAAATGACTTTTTCCTTTGAAATGTCATTTTGTTGTCAGACTGTTCTAAACACGGGAAACATGCGCCCCTTTACAGGCATACTATAGAAACCCCCCCAAGTACAAAATTTAAAGGAATATTAAACTTTTATTGTTTCACTTTAAGCATTATTAAAATCACTGCTCCTGAAAAAACGTCCGTTTTTAAAACTTTTTTTTGCATTAATCCATGTCCCCTGGGGCAGGACCCAGGTCCCCAAACACTTTATGACAATACCATGCATATAAGCCTTTAAAATTAGCACTTTTGATTTCTCCCATAGACTTTTAAAGGGTGTTCCACGGCTTTCGAATTTGCCGCGAACACCCCAAATTGTTCGCTGTTTGGCGAACAGCCGATGTTCGAGTCGAACATGAGTTTGACTCGAACTCGAAGCTCATCCCTTGTGGCACGTATTGCACATATTCCTAGCACTGCAGATCAGTTCAGTTTACATGTTGGTATCATGGTTTATTTATATGACTGATGGTATTATTGATCACTTATAGTTATATTTAACTGCTTGATTTATTTTGCACTGATCTATCCTATACTGATTGATTAGTTTGGACACAGATATATGTTTATAGGGGGTTATTATAATTTATTTTATATTATGTGTATATCATCACAGTGGTTCTGGTAGCATTGGTATTGCACATAACCCCTAAATAGGGAGCGTTTACAAAATAGGGGATAGTTTTATGGCATTTTTATTAATAATTTGTTTTTTAAATGGCGGTGATCAGCGATTTTTATCATGACTGCAACATTATGGCGGACACATCGGACAATTTTGACACATTTTTGGGACCATTCACATTTATACAGCGATCAGTGCAATTAAAAATGCATTGATTATTGTGTAAATGTGACTGGCAGTGAAGGGGTTAACACTAGGTTGTGCTGTAGGGGTTAAGTGTGTCCTAGGGAGTGATTCTAACTGTGGGGGGGAGGCTACGTGTGACACATCACTGATCACCGCTCCCAATTACAGGGAGCGGTGATCAGTGACAGGGTCACTAGGCAGAACAGGGAAATGCTTGTTTACATTAGCATTTCCCTGTTCTTTCTCTCTGTGAGACGATCGTGGGTATCCCTGCGGAAATTGAGTCCACGGGACCCGTGATCCTACTCACGGAACTCGCGGCAGGTGCGATGGCACGGTTGCAAATTCAAAAGGACTACAGGTGTGCCCATTTGCGCAGCCATGGCATTCTGTCGATATATAAGTACATGCGGTGGTCGGGAACCAGTTAAAGTGGTTGTAAAGTGAGAGTAGGATTACTGCCAGCCCCTCTGTTACACCAAGGTATACTACACAGTGTAAATGTTTGTTTAAAATGATGACGATAAATACCTTCTTTCCTATCACCTCTGTGCAGTCAATTGACCTCCCACTGCTCTCCTTCTCCGATCTAAGGGCTACAATGGGAGGGGCTGAGATCCCCTCTGACATCATCCAGGAGGTCACATGACCGCTGTGCTGTCCACTCAGCCCCTCCTGCTGTAGTCCTTAGATCAGGGGAGGAGAGTGCCAGGAGGTCACGTGACACCCACAAAGGCGATCTGAAAAAGGGCAATTAGCAGCATCATTTTAAACAATCATTTGCACTGTGTAGCATACCTTGGTATAACAGATGGGCTGGCAGTAATTCTACTCTGACTTAACTGCCAGCTACTTATAGCAGCAGGAGGGGAGGAGATTGCTCACACACACACAGGAGCTGACAGGCAGGGGGGGAGAGGGAGAGACTGCGGGATCACGGAGACACATAAATGCGTATCATGGATCAGCAGCCATGATTGCCATGATTAGTTTACATAGGGGACACAGGAACAGGCAGGATCAACCAGGTTTTTTTACAGCATAGAAAGGGACCCATTAGACAGCAGAAGTACTATGCTATTTAACATGCTTTAAAAGGAACAGGATCTCTTTTTTTAGGGTTACAACCTCTCTAAACACATATGGAGGTTTGTTATCATGAAATACGGTTTCATTAACTTTTCTTGGATTGACAGTCATTGCCCACTTGCATAATGCAAGGTCTTTTCCAAGCATTTTATTATATTGCACTATATCTGCATCTAAGAACCTCAGTGGGTCCTTTCTTTCAATATTAATCACCAAGTCCACAGAGCTATATTGCAACTCTGGAGCAAAATCCTCACTGCAGTAGGAATATCAATCAATTTGATCAGTAGGACTGAGTAGTGGAACAAGAAAAAGATAAAAACATAAAAATTGAGATTCAGTAGAGACTTATGATGAGCTCCGGCGTGTTCGCATGCTGCACGTGCTGATCCCGCCAGGAAGTCAGTACAGTGCATCGCTAATCACAAGCAGTGAGACATTTTCCAGATGTGCAGCTGCAGAGCTCGAGAAATGTCTCACTGCCTGTGATTAGCGCCGCGCCGTGCTGACTTCCTGGTGGGATCGGCACGTGCAGCATGCGAACACGCAGGAGCTCATCCTTAGTAGAAACTGATCTGTAAACTCTTTTTGCCACTAAGCATAGTCTATGGTAGATACACCGATACACACTTGCTGTGGTTTCAAGGGCTTCTTGTGGCTATCATTATGAGGAAATGCCATTGATAAGTTTCCATATATACAATGTGTAAACGCGTCGGGACGTGCCCGTATGGCAACCGGAAGTGACGATCACAAACCACCGGAAGTGACGTTCTGAGTGATTGGATGAGGAAAAAAAAACTAGCAGAATTTGAAATTTCTTATGCTCGCCGCTATTGTTTGACATCTCTGGCATCCTACATGATACCAATGCGATTATTACCAATGCGATTATTTCACCACCTTCTGGTAAGTTGTTCGACCAGGTCGGTGATGTAAGGAATGTTTGTTTAATACATTTTTTAAATGGTATCACACTATTTGGAGTTTATTCCCTCCGCATATCACTATTATCTTTGGATCATCATCTATGGGGATAATCGCTGTAATTAGATTTGCTGACTGCTCTTTTTGCCAAAATGCGAGAGTGTGAGGCAATTCTAACTGATGAGTGTACATCTGACTGGGGAAGTGGGACCACGTATGTTCACACAGTGTGGTGACAGTTGGAAACTCAATATCATAAGTCTGAATGTGAAGTTGCTTATGGACTATTAATAGACTAGCAATATTTTTATGCATTCCAGTGCACTCTTTCACTGAAGGGACTTTGAGTGTTTTCATCATTCCTACTTTTTACCTCTATCATATATATTATAATATATATATATATATATATATATATATATATATATATTTATAGGTAATAACGTTTTAATATTTGGCTGTTTTTATAGTGGCTGCTGTGCAATACTGCTGTTCATTATAATTATTTTTGTTTTGATCTGTGGCACGGTGTTCTGATCTTTGTTGGGGGCGCATCTTTAAGATCGGTTCAGTATTGGTGTTCATTTTGTGGTTTATTCACTCGCTGCCATGGAAGGCATTCATTTTCTATGAGGTAGAATATTTGATGCCAATATCATTTTCTCCATGGAGCAATCTGTATTGGAATTTGGAATGTGTGGAAGATTTTGCATCTATATTTAAGACTTTGGAGAACACTTTAGAGAAACAGGTGAAGACATGGTGGGATGTATTTACCTTTGCGCGCTAAGGGAGAAACTCCTTTTCAGAAGTATGAGATGGGAGGTGGCTCCCCAAGATGGTCTCTTTGATAAGGGGTTTATGGATGAGTGGCTGGAATTCTTTAATACTGCTGGACGAGAGCTTCAGGCATTAGTCCTTAAAAGCAAAGAGATTAAATTGGATAGACTTTGTAGTAAGATTAGTGACTTACAAGCTACATTGGAATCTATTAAGGGGTCCAAGATTTCAACATTAGCATTAAGAAAAAATTTGAAAAAGTGGATAGAGACACTCAGAGAAAGAAAGTAAAGAAATTCAGGAGAGATCTCACTGACTCTAATACTTATGCCCTGTACACATGGTCGGACAGTCCAACAACAAAATCCATGGATTTTTTCCGACGGATGTTGGCTCAAACTTGTCTTGCATACACACGGTCACACAAAGTTGTCGGAAAATCCGATCGTTCTGAACGCGGTGACGTAAAATACGTACGTCGGGACTATAAACGTGGCAGTAGCCAATAGCTTTCGTCTCTTAATTTATTCTGAGCATGCGTGGCACTTTGTGCGTCGGATTTGTGTACACACGATCAGAATTTCCGAAAACGTATTTTGCTGTCGGAAAATTTTATAGCAAGCTCTCAAACTTTGTTTGTCGGAAATTCTGATGGAAAATGTGTGATGGAGCCCACACACTGTCGGAATTTCCGACAAGGTCCTATCACACATTTTCCGGCGGAAAATCCGACCGTGTGTACAGGGCATAATAGTATGTACCTTTGGCAAAATTCCAATGGTCGAGCTATAAACAATCCACCTGAAGAGATGGAAGTCACTGGACAAGTTAACAAAATAGTCATCGAATAATTTTAGAGCTAAAGATCCAAAAGTAAAAAATACTGTAAAAAACATTAATACGCCAAAACAGATGTATCCTTATAATAACACCTAGGGCCCTTCTGGTATAGGGACTTTTCAATCACCCAGACCATCATCACAGGGGTTTAGAAATCAACAGTGGGATCAGGCTACACAAAATGAACAGCAATGGCATCAGCACCCTCCCTCTACTCCCTATAATGAGTCTGCAAATTTTTAATATCGGGTTCCAATACAGAACCGATTTCAATCATTGGCTCATCAAGGATATAATAATAGTTTCCCCCAGCCTAACTCTGGTTCTTTTTTAGGACAACAGGGGAATGGATGGAGAGGGGGCAGAATGCTGAGACGTGGCTTTCTTCCCCCAAAGCATCGAGGAAGGGGGAGGGGAGGACCACCTCAGAATTCATATAGAGAAGATCCATCATTCCAAAAAGACACAGAGGATGTAGGACAGGGAGATGTAAACACAAAAAAGAGAAGGAGGGATACCTAAATAAGGGGATATACAACTTGAGCAATGTAGTATTAAATCATAAGGAATTAAACATACTCTGGGACTTAAATATGCCCCAAGGAAACCTCTTAATAAGTTTAGGGCCTATATAGATACACATAAGTATGTGCGCAATTTGAATATTAAAAATATTTTCTAAGCCACCTTGCTTTTCCTCTCGGTGGATCAGTTGTGGTGCCTGACGGGATTGCTAGTGGATTACGTAATACAGGGCCGGCCCAAGAGATTGTGCTGCCTGGTACCAAGAATGAAATGCTGCCCCCCCCCCCAAAAAAAAAAATCACGCCCACCAAAAGGCCCCCACATCTATTATTTTATATCGTAACTAAAGAGGACCTGCCATGGCACTATAAATGTATATAGGAGTATAAAGAGGACCTGTCATGGCTCTATACATGTATATAGGTGTATAAAGAGGACCTGTCATGGCACTATACGTGTATATAGGAGTATGAAGAGGACATGTCATGGTTGTTTACATGTATAGGAGTATAAAGAGGGCATATCATCACTCTATACATGTATATAGGAGTATAAAGAGGACCTGTTATGGCTCTATACATGTATGTAGGAGTATAAAGGGGATCAGTCATGGCTCTATACATGTATATAGGAGAATAAAGTGGACCTGTCATGGCTCTATACATATGTATAGAAGAATAAAAAGATACTGTCATGGCTCTATACATGTATATAGGAGTATAAAGGGAACCGGTCATGGCTCAATACATGTATATAGGAGTATAAAAGGACCTGTCAGGGCTCTATACATGTGTATAGGAGTGTAAAAGGACCTGTCATGGCTCTATACATGTATAAAGAAGAATAAAGAGGACCTGTCATGGCTCTATACAGGTATGTAGGAGTATAAAGAGGACCTGTCATGGCTTTATACATGTATATAGGAGTATAAAGAGGAACTGTTATGGCTCTATACAGGTATGTAGGTGTATAAAGAGGACCTGTCATTGCTCTATACATGTATATGGGATTATAAAGAGGACCTGTCATGGCTCTATACAGGTATGTAGGAGTATAAAAGGACCTGTGCATGGCCGGCAGCTGCAATGTCAGCCAGCCACCTGCGATCGCTCCACAGAGAGCCAGAAAGGGGATCTGTCAATGTAAACAGACAGATCCCCATCCTGTCAGGGGAAGAGAGACAGATCTGCTGTTCCTAGTTATTAGGAACAGAGATCTCTCTCCTCCTCCAATCAGTCCTATCCCCCCCAGGGAACACATTTAACCCCTTCCCTGCCAGTGACATTTACACAGTAATCAGTGCATTTTTATAGCACAGATCACTGTATAAATGTCAGTGGTCCCAAAAATGTGTCAAAAATGTCCGATCTGTCCACCGCAATGTCACAGTCTCGCTAAAAATCACTGATTGCCGCCATTACTAGTTAAAAATATAAATAAAAATGCCATAAATGTATCCCCTATTTTGTAGATGCTATAACTTTTGCGCAAACTAATCAATGTATGCTAATTGCATTTTTTTTTACCAAACATATGTAGAAGAATACATATTGGCCTAAACTGATGAAGAATTTTTTTGGGGGAATATTTATTAAAAGCAAAAAAAGTAAAAAAAAAAAAAAAAAAAAAATTGTTTTTTTTTTTTTAAATTTCGCTTCTTTTGTTTATAACACAAAAAATAAAAACTGCAGAAGTGATCAAATACCACCAAAAGAAAGCTCTATTTGTGGTTAAAAAAAGGACATAAATTTTGTTTGGGTACAACAATTGTCGTCAGTTAAATCGACGCAGTGCCATAATGCAGAATCAGTGGAAGCCCTGAGCGTGTCACTTGCCAACGTCACCTGCCACCAGATGCGGATTGTCACTTGCCATAACGTCACCTGCTACACATTGCGGATTGTCACTTGCCATGACGTCACCTGCCACACATTGCAGATTGTCACTTGCCACAATGTCACCTGGCACACATTGCAGATTGTTACTTGCCACAACGTCACTTGCTACACATTGCGGATTGTCACTTGCCACGATGTTACCTGCCACACATTGCAGATTGTCACAATGTCACCTGCCACACATTGCAGTGTGTCACTTGCCACAATGTCACCTGCCACACATTGTGGATTGTCACTTGCCACACATTGCGATTGTCACTTGCCACAACATCCCCTGCCACACGTTGTGGATTGTCATTTGCTGTGTCTCAGAGTGAAGGCAGGCAGCAGAGAGATGATGTAATCTCTCTGCTGTCCGCGGCTGCACAGTAAGGGTGGAACTGCAGTGATGCAGGGCGAGCGGTGAGAGATGATGTCATCTCTCTGCTCCCCCACCCGCCGGCCCGCTGATTGGCCACCACCAGCCAACTGGCCCGCACGCTCACCAAGCCGCTGACCCGCCCGCTAACGAATCCCCTGTTCTGCCCGCACACTCCTGTCACCTTGGCGCCGGGCTCCTCCACGCTCCACCTCAGCGCTGTGGGATAAGCAGCGAAGCGTCAGAATGGGCTGGCTGGTGGGCGGAAATTTACCGCCCCCCTGAACGTGCCGTCTGGGACCGATGGTACCATCGGGTCCAATGGTAGGGCCAACCCTGACGTAATAGAACCATTTAATAATTTTGACCATTATATAGAGGTATTAAAGAACTTAGTGTTGAAAGATATGGAAGGGTTACAGGTAAAGAAAGGGATTAACCCAGAATATATTACGAATGGCATTAAACCACTGATAGGTAGAAATAATGTTGGTATATGCCCAGCTGACAAGGGGGGTGGTGTAGTAATATTGGAGAAAACATTCTATCATAATCAGCTTATGAAAATGCTGAATGATAGAGACACATACAAAAGACTTCATAGTGACCCTACAGAATTATATGGGAACAACTAGCTGAATTGGTGGACTTGGGTTTTAGAATGAATGCATTAAATAAAAAAAGAGAAAAGATATTTGGTCCCTAGTGCATGTAGAATTCTGGCGATTTACACATTACTGAAAATCCGTAAAAATGCAACCGTACCTTCAGCACGACAATTGTAAATGGTATAGGCTTGGTTGCTGCTAGGTTGGGTGAATATCTTGATAAATTCCTCCAGCGACCAGAAGTGTTCAGGTCACTAAAGCCTATCTCAAGGACACTAAGGATCTTTTAAAGTTCCTTGAAGAAATTCTATTGAATTTTGAGGAGTCTGTGTTCTGGTTACTGTGGATGTAGCATTGCTTTATACCATCATCCAACATGAAGATGCATGGTTAGCCCTAAATTGGGCATTAAGTAAACGAGATGACATTCTGCATAACCAGAAATGTTTTTTTAGGTAAAGTTTTGAAGTACTGTATTTCACGCAATTATTTTTGGTATCGGGGTGTTTTTTTCACCCATAAACGGTCCTAAGGATACCGTTGAGGAATTTATTTTCTATCTAAATCAGAATAATAGTAACATCAAATTGGATTTTCAGATTAGTGACACCACTATTCATTTCTTAGATGTCACTATTGAACGGTCAGGACCCAGATTGGACACAAAAGTCTATTTCAAGCCTACAGACCAAAATAGTTACTTATCTGTGAACAGTGGCCATCATCCGATATGGATCAGAAAGAGTCAAATGGAATTGCAGCAAATATGAGGATTTTGTTTTACAATCTGGTACCTTGAAAGAGAAATTTGTACAAAAAGCTAAAATGGTAATACACTAGAAAAGACTGTTTGTGAAATAGGAGCTATCCCTAGGAACCAATGCCTTGCAGACAAGGTCTTTAAGACTGATAATAACCCTCAACAATGGGGTTTTATTTCAGATTTCCATTGCCAATATAGGGATGTTGAGGAGATTTTTTAAAAAAACACTGGAATATCCTATGTGTAGACAGACATCTGGGCCCTTTATTGCTGGATCAACCAAGTTCATATATATAGGAAAGCACCTAACTTTGGTGATCGAGTAGTTAAAAAGGTTTTGGATGCCCCTGGACAACAAAAAATACAAATACATATAGATAAAAAAGGCTTTTTCTCTTGCAGAAATATATACTGCCTGCAGGACAGAGGAAGTAAGTAACAGGGGACACACACATTTCACCAATTGGGAAGGCAAGTCATTTGTAATAGATGAGTTTATCACGTGTAATACAACACATGTGGTATACCTGTTATGGTGTCCATATGGCCTCCTTTATATAGCAAGAACAAAAAGAATGCTTAGGATTCGTATTGCTAAACATCTCACCAATATTAGGAACGGTTTTAGAAAACATAGTGTCTGTGTATTTTAGAGAAAAGCATGATAGGGATCCATCTTTACTGCAATTTTGTGGGATAGACTGTTTTTTCACCATGGAGGGGCTCCAACAGAGTGAGGAATTTGTCCCAGAGGGAAACTAAATGGATATGCCTCATGAAATGTCTCACGCCGTTTGGCTTGAACATAGAGCTAGATCTAAACCGCTTTATAAACAACTTCTAATCGGAGCAGAGTAGTGGATAATATATCATATTTAATTTTATTATATATATTTTTAAAATATTTTTTAAAATAATTCTGTACTTAATTTATATTGATTGATGTCATTAAGTGTATTACTGTAATTGTATTCTATTTTGATTAATATATGCATTATTCTAATTTTAATTTATAAATGTATATTAATTTATAGTTTATAAAAAGGATTAGTCATGTATTGAGTGTATACGTGGTGGATGCTAGACATACCCTGAAAATAAGACCTAACGTGATTGTCGGTGATGGCTGCAATATAAGCCACATCCCCAAATAAGCCCTACCCTGTTTCCCCGAAAATAAGCCCTACAAGGACTTTAACTAGGGCTTATTTGGGGGGTAGGGCTTATATTGCAGCCATCACCGACAATCACGCTAGGTCTTATTTTTGGGGGAACAGGGTATCATCTCCGCGGGGACACCAGGCTGGGCGGAAGTCGTTTCTCTGTCATTTGCATAAGTGAGTATATTTAAATGAGGTTGCCGTTCCGTACAGCCAATCCCAGGACGAAGTTGGTATGACGAAACGCGTTGGGACGTGGCTGTACGGTAACCGGAAGTGATGATCGTGTAACACTGGAAGTGACATTCCGAGTGTTTGGATGAGAAAAAAACAAGCAGAATTTAAAATTTCATATGCTCACCGCTATTGTTTGATATCTCTGGCATCCTACAGAATACCAATTCAATTATTTCACCACCTTCTGGTAAATGCACGACCATTGGTCGGTGATGTAAGGAATGTTTGTTTAATAAACTTTTTAAACGGTATCGCGCTATTTGGAGTTTATTCATCTCGCATATCACGATTATCATCTATGGGAATATCGCTGTAATTAGATTTGCTGACTGCTCTCTTTGACAAAACAAGAGAGTGTGAGGCAATATCAGCTAGTGAGTGTACATCTGATTGGGGAAGTGGGACCGCGTATGTTCACACGGTGTGGTGACAGTTGGAAACTCGATATGATAAGTCTGAATGTGAAGTTGCTTATGGACTATTAATGGACTAGCAATATTTTTAGCATTCTTGTGCACTCTTTCACTGAAGGGTTTTCATCATTCCTAATCACTACTTTTTACCTCTATATATATATATATATATATATATATATATATATATATATATATATATATATATATATATATATATATATATATATATATACACACACACACACACACACACACACACATACACACACTTATAGGTAATAATGTTAATATGTAAAGGTTGCTGCTGTGTATGAGGGATGATGTCATCAGGGAAAAGGTGTTGATGTTCTAACAATACCAGGAGAAAAAGAAAGAAAAAGTCATCCCTGTCCTGGCAAGTTAGACATTGCCTATACAATTTCACAAATGTTGGTAAATACCGTTCACAGCATCAGCTCCTTTTATAGAGCTCATTACATTGTCAGCTCCTTGCTCATCTCTTTTTATCCAAACAAGTGCAGTAGGATATTTGAACAAGAACTGTATGAGTGGTTGCATTGCTATTCATTTCATTACTACAAAACCTTCATCTCTCATATTTTGCAAACATAATCATGTGTTACTGACTTAAATGGGACATTTTCTAGTTGCTTGGCTTATGTATGCACAACCGCTGCCTCAGTGTTATAGAACAAGAAAAGCTGTGACAAAGACAGATTATTTTACGCTGACAAAACCAGTTCTTTCAGTCTATTATAAAAGGTAAACCATTTGAATTTATTTTGGATCTTTAATATGTGTGATGGTGTGGAAGCTCCCTCATTTATTTCTACCACTAAAACAGAAAGGTTATTTGTTTTGCCTCTCCCAGCAGAATGGAGTTCCAAATGCCTAAGAGTACTATGTACATAGGTCACATAGGTAACCTGACGTACGTTACCATCATCAATACATTTGTGGGACGTTTAGTTGAATAAAATAATGCTGGCTCAGAGTACGGCATGATAAGAGGCAGCACACCAGTCATAGAGATGGCAATTTGCCTGGTTACCAGCAACAAGGGAAAAAAACTGCACCACTGCTGAATTCCAAAAAAACAGAAATGTATTTAAATAAAAAAAAAAAAAAAAAATCTCTTTCTGGAGGAAAACTTTGTCCATGATGCTGTAGAAGAACACAGACTACCGCCTTGAGTGGTAAAATATCATGCAAGTTTACTGAACATGTGTATATTAGGGATGAGCCCGATGTTCGAGTCGAACATAAGTTCGACTCGAAAATTGGGTGTTCGCCTGTTCACTGAATAGCGAATAATTTGTGGTGTTCGCGGCAAATTCAAAACCCGCAGAGCACCCTTTAAAAGTCCATAGGACATATCAAAAGTGCTAATTTTAAAGGCATATATGCATGGTATTGTCATAAAAAGTGACCTGGGGACCTGGGTCCTGCCCCAGGGGACATGTATCAATGCAAAAAAAGTTTTAAAAAGGACATTTTTTCAAGAGCAGTGATTTTAATCATGCTTAAAGTGAAACAATAAAAGTGAAATATTTCTTTAAATTTCGTACCTGGGGGGGTGTCTATAGTATGCCTGTAAAGTGGCACATTTTTCCCATGTTTAGAACAGTTCCTGCACAAAATGACATTTCTAAAAGGAAAAAAAAAATCATTTAAAACTATTAGCGGCTATAATGAATTGTCGGGTCTCGGCAATACAGATAAAAGTAATTGAAAAAAAAACGGCATGGGATCCCCCAGTCCATTACCAGGCCCTTTGGGTCTGGTATGAATATTAAGGGGAACCCCGAACCATAATTTAAAAAAAAAAAAATAGCGTTTGGGTCCCCCCAATTTCCATATCAGGCCCTTCAGATCTGGTATGGATATTAAGGGAAGCCCTGAAGGGTCTGGTATGGATTTTAAGGGGAACCCCACGCCAAAATTTTTTAAAAAAATGGCGTGGGGGTCCCCCCAAAAATCTATACCAGACTCTTATCTGAGCATGACACCTGGCAGGCTGCAGGAAAAGAGGGGGGGGCGAGAGAGCCCCCCCTCCTGAACCGTACCAGGCCACATGCCCTCAACATGGGGAGGGTGCTTTGGGGTAGCCCACAAAGCACCTTGTTCCCATGTTGATAGGGACAAGGGCCTCATCCCCACAACCCTTGCCCGGTGGTTGTGGGGGTCTGTGGGCGGGGGGCTTATCGGAATCTGGAAGCCCCCTTTAATATAGGGACCCCCAGATCCCGGCCCCCCCTGTGTGAAATGGTAACGGGTACATTGTACCCATACCATTTCACAAAAAAGTGTCAAAGTGTTAAAAAACCACAAGACACACCTTGGGACAAGTCCTTTATTAAAAGATAAAAAAATAAAAATGTCCCACGAAGTCCATTCATCTTCTTCTATCGCTCCGCCGACGGGCCGAAAAAAAAGAAAAAAGCCACTGATCCACCTCCATGGGAGGCTCCCGCCGTCTGATGCATCCTCGCAGGTGACAGTTCTTATATAACTAAGGGCAGGGCCACCCGTTTACGTATCTGGGTGACCCCGTCCCCCTCTGACGCACGGGGACTTCTCCATGGCACCTATATTCTGTTCAAACTTCCCATTATAGCCATGGACTCAGCCCTGGGGTGAATGTAAGCCCGCTCCCTGCACCCGGAGGTACCCTTCTGCTCCCAGTAGACCCAGGGGAGCTACATTTTGGCACCCAACGTGGGGCCTGGCGGAATAAGTTTGCCCCTGTTTTATGCCCCTGTTGATGACTGTGTGGTTGAAACGCGTAGGGCCAGCTATTATAGCTTCCCACATTGCCATTTTTATGCCTTTTATCTGTTCGTGATCACCTACATTTTGTACAATTTTTTTGATTATTAAACCTCATTTTGATCTGCACTATGTGGAGTCCCTTTTTCTTTTCCTCCATGGGCCCACTAAGAACCATCTGCTTGTGATCGATCAATTCTGGTATCGGAGATCGAGTGCATTGGAGATCCATAGCCTGCCTAGGATAACCACCCCCCCATTGGTGGTCGGGACCCAGAAGACACTACCTGGTTGGATATCCTGGAGGACTATCCCTTTTTGCCTTATTGACGCACTGCCATACGGTAGATGCGTCCCACCGATCCGGTAAGAGTACCCACCTTTTTTCTTGAAGTTTGGAGTGTCATTGCAACTTGTGATCGCCCCCTTACTGTGTCCACAGCCCCTTCAAGACATTGATATTCCCCTGCTTGGGAGAGGACTTTCTATTTTCATATATTGACTTTTGGGATTGCCATTTTGTCCAGAGTCACTAATTTGCACATTTTTGCTATGTTAATATTTTTTGGTGTCTTCTGAGACTATGACTGGCGCCTATATTCTGTTCAAACTTCCTATTATAGCCATGGATTTAGCCCTGGGGTGAATGTAAGCCTGCTCCCTGTATCTGGAGGTACCTTTCTGCTCCCAGTAGACCCAGGGGGCACTGCATATTAATATATATTAATGAGATAGATATATATATATATATATCTATCTATCTATCTATCTCTGAAGCCCTATGGCCGATACGTATACGAACAACATAGACTTACAACATGAAACGGACCTGAAGTGTGCCTTGGTCTGATGGCCGGCATACCAAAATAAGGGGCATACCCAAGATTAGAAATTAATATTGTGAAAGAGAAATGCCCTAAAAAGGGTATGGGAGGGTGGGTATCGCGCACAGGAAACCGACAAAGACCACAGGCGAGCGGGCTTGTTAAATCCCCCCCCCGGGCTCCTCCCATAAAAATTCAGGCCAGCATACTGGCCTTCCTACTTATGGTTGAAGCCCTATGGCCGATACGTATACGAACAACATAGACTTTTAATGAGACTTACAACATAAAATGGACCTGAATACCAAAATAAGGGGGCAAAAACATTCAGGTAGGGTTAAGTTTTATTGGTTTTAGTTTGTTCATTGAGCGAGTTGGGTAAATGCTTGTGACATTTCCACCTGGGGATTGGGTATGTACCGGGCGAAGCAGTCAGACTTCCACCTGCCTAATCTCTTAATAACATGATCTGGGACCACATGCCGAGATGCTGTTGAGGCTGCTCCGATACGGAAAGAGTGACCGGAGTACTGAGTGGGGTTGAGGTGTAGGTTGCCGAGAAGAATCCTCACGTGTTCCACAAACTGGCTGGTATTTAAAGGTTTGACCAGAAAGGGTAGAAGGGTACTAGAATCTGACCATTCAGGCAGGAGTGACAGTAAGCGGTTAAGTACAGTAACTGGACACCAGCTATTGTTAGTTTTGTAGAGGTGGATATCTACTTTGGAGCCCGATTGCTGGGTTTTGGATACCGCAAGATGGAGGATGAAATGGTCTTGGTAGCGAACCAAGTGACGTCTGCACAGGATTTGGCCTGCGGAGTTATTGCATGTGAACTCACCAGGCCGCAGGAACCCGTTATAGGCCAGATAGATAGCTGGTTGTATGACCAGGCTAGGGAGAAGACCAAAACGGAGAACTGGCAAGCATGGTGGACATGTCTCTAAAGATGTCGCTTGTTATAGGCAGGCGTTTGGCCTTGACTATTGGCGGTTGTTTCTTCATGCCGCATAGACTGGCTCGGATAGCATGGCTTGTGAACAAGGACAGTCTTGTGGGATCTTGTAGAGCCAGAAAATGTTGGATGCCAGCTAAGTATAGGCGGACTGTATTGTGGGACAGGGCCAAGTGACTATGGTAGTATGAGATAAAGGCCAGTATGTGTTTGGCGTCTGTCGTAGTTCCCACTGAGCAGTTTGCTAGGAATTTGTGAAAAAGTGCTCCAAGCTATATGGTAAGCTTTGAGCGTGTTATGGGACAGAGACTGGTTAATGAGCTGGGTCGCTCCGTGGAGGTGCTGTTCTAATCCAGAGTCAGCTGAGACCAGGCCGGGATACGGGCTGATACAGGGTCGGCTCCGGGAACCTGCCGAAAGAAGGAGGTGAAATTAAAATGAGAGAGTGCATCTGCGGCAAGGTTACATTTGCCCGGAATGAATGTACAATGGATGTTAAATTGGTGCTGAAGGGAAAGTTGTACCAGCCTGCGTAGGAAGGACGTAACCAAGAGCGACTTAGACCTGCCTTTAGTAATGATCACTACCGACAACCAGGCCACGGCAGATAAGGCCAACGTTTGTCCTGTCCAGATCTGACCCCAGAGCTGGGCGGCTGCCACGATTGGGTAAAGCTCGAAGAGTGAGGAAGTCAGGGTAAACCCGGGGATTGCAAGTATCTCTGGAGGCCAGGGTCCTGCAAACCAATGATGACCAAAAATTGCAGCGAAGCCTGTGGAGGCTGCCTCATCTGTTACTACCTGTGGTGATTGGAGTGATATCGAAGGTATAAACATGGATATACCATTTCAGGTGGAAATGAACTCCTCCCACATTGATAAGTCTGCTATTGCTGCAGTGTCAAAATCGGGGTCCTGTGCCTGTGAGAGGTAGACTAGGAGGTGTGACACAAAGGACCGACCCTGGGGAATGATTCGCATGGCAAAATTGAGCATGCCCAACAGGGACTGGAGCTGCTTTTTAGTACATCCTCTTGTGTGGGTAAACTCTTGGAGAACTGACCTAATTCGGTTTAATTTGTCAAGGGGAAAGCTAGCCTGCATGGAGCAAGCATCTAGGTTAACTCCGAGGAAGGCGATGGAGTGTGCTGGTCCGTCAACCTTGTGTTCAGCGATGGGGACATTGAGATTCCCGAAGACTACTCTCAATTTGTTGAGGTCTCCTGGGGGCATGGATAACCTCTTGGCACTGAGCCTTGTGTAGAACAATCCAGGTAAGGGTCTGTGCGAAAGTGTTGAAAAGCCAGGAGCTACTTTTAGAGCCAAAGGTCAGCTTGGTAGCGAAGTAGTATGCCTCTTTCCACTTAATGACGTGCCAACACCAGAGGGATGGGTGGATAGGCAGGAGTTTAAAGGCGTCTGACATGTCAGCCTTAGAGAGCCAGGCGCCTGTGCCTGCTTTGACAATGGCCTGAATTGCCATGTCTACGGAGGAATACTTCAGGGAAAACTCCTCGGAGGGAATTAGGGAATTCAGGCTGGAAATGTAGGAAGAATGAGGCACAGACAGGTCGTACACCAAGCGAGCTTTATTCGAGAACTTGCCCTTGACAAGCCCAATAGGGCTAACTCTCCAAGTGACGAAAGGGGGCTGTGTGAAGGGACCTATGATGAAGTCCCGCTCCAGTTCGGCATGTAACAGCTGGTCTATGGCCTGCTCGTCGGTGGCCGCTGAGCGGAGGTTCCTGCATTCATAGGTTGTATGAGGCAGAGAGATGAGGCCGGTGTGGAACCCTGCTGTAAATCCTTGGATAAGGAAGGTGGCCAGGGAAGGAGTAGGGTGTGAGGAAAGATAGAGCCCCAGCCACAGGAAATTGACTCGGCCTAGTCATGCCTTCTTCTGCTGCTTGACCTCGCATAGATTTCTCGGGTGTGCCCTCGGGCATATGATGCAGATGTGGAGCAGGCGACATTGGCTAAAATTACATGAGCCATAGTTGTAATTGTTGCAAATGGCTGCTCCTCCTACGGTCCGAACAGAGCGTCCAAACTTGTCCACTTGGGATGTCTGTGCGGGGGCCGACGGGCCTAGCACTGCACCGGAGGTGGAGGGGAACTCGAATGGGCGAGTAACCGCGTTAGTGCACCAGGCAGCGGTGTGGGAGGAAGATTGGCAAATAGCGCACAATGGTGAGCGCATGCCAGCAAAGTGACGGCAGAACAATTCAGTGTCCAAAAGGCTCCAGCCTGTGCCTGTCTGAAATTGTGCCAGCCTAGCTACTGCTTTTGCGGAGAAGGAACGATGGTAATCGTAAAACGAAAAACCTCCGTATTTGTAGCCCCCATTTGTAGTCCACCACGGTGTGGAGATATAGATCCAGCTCTTCCCTTCTGCCGGGGGAGGCTGAGCATAAGACATCCCTGACCATACTGAAGGCCAGCGCGAACTCTGGAATGGACAACTTTCGGTTGAGCCTAGGATCTTTGGCCTTGAGGACCACTGATACGTCTCCCCAGGTATAGGTTTATTCTCTGCCAAATCGTGGACTGAAATGAGTAAGGAGGCGAGGTTGACGTCCTTGCCTTCCAGGATGTCCTTCCTAATACTGGCTGGGACCAGATGTTCAGGGCAGATAGTGGGACTTGTCCCTGTAGTACCTGCCAGAAGGGGTGTCAGAACCTGCACTGTGGGTGGATCAGGGATGGTCGTGGCTGGGTGAGCCTCCAAGAGTGCCACTCTGGCTTGAACATCCATGACTGTAGTTGATAAAGATGACACCATGGTGTGAAGTTGGGATATGGCAGCGGAAATTGTTTGGAAAGAAGCCTGTTGAGTACTGGGCCCAGCTGTGGCTGATGGGGGGAAGAGGAGTTTAAAAAGCTCTGCCTTCCTGGCCGTAGCAGGGTAAGGCACGCCCTTGCGCTTCAATTCTGCCATTAATTTGGGGATGGTCCATCCCCTGAGGGACCGCACGCTGCCACTGTCTGACATTGGAGAAGGTGACAGAGGGGCAGTGAAGTCTTCGCTGCCAGCTTGAGACATGGCTCTAGGTGGCTTGTGCCCTTGAAGTGAAGTGCTGTCTTTTGAGGTCGCAAGATGGTCGACCGGAACCTATTGAGGGTGACAAAGTCTAGATTGTTTCTTTTTCTGTGTCAGCATACGCACCCAGCTCCTGTCCTTTAAGAGGGGTGAGTTTCTCTCTTTTTTTTTTTACCTGGGGGAATACCGTCCAACCTGGTGCAGGGTGGACCTACTGAACTCGACTGACCTGGAGAGAGAAATGACATATGACAACTGGTGAGGGGTTTGACTATCTGAATTGGACAGGTGACTTAAATGACTGACTAGTATAACGAAAATGAAATGAGGCCAAACCTAATGGGGCACGCCAAAACGAATCGATGCATCTCGGATGCCACTGGATTCGAATCAGAGCGCGGTATGTGACAGCGAAATGAATGAACTGTTTTGCCATGACAAAGGCACAAAACAGTCGAGCCGCAGCTCCGACTGACAACAAATCGGACTCTGGAGCATGTACTGAAATGAGGCCGAAAACAACTGGGGCACAACGGGACAAATCGGGGCATCTTAGATGCGACTGGATTCGAATCGGAGCGCGGTACGTGACATGAAATGATTGCCATGACGGAGGCACGAATCGGTCAGCTGCAAGTGCGATTGACTACGAACCGGACTCTGGAGCATGTACTGAAATGAGGCCAAAAAACCCTGGGGCACACCGGGACGAATCGCTGCATCTCGGATGCGACTGGATTCTAATCTTTTAGTTTTTCAATCACCTTTTTCTGTCACTTTTTAAATAGCTTTTTTTTTTTCTCTGGTTCCTTCAGGCTATTAATTAAGGGGAGTGGTTAATTGCTCACAGGTGCCTATATAACTGTGTTTAGGACTCATTCTGAGCCTACTCAGTATGAGGCTGTGGAACTTAGTCCAAGTGGAACTGGTCTAAGTGGCGAGTTAAAAAACAGAGTTTAAAACAGGAGGTTATAACAGGGGTCATAGTACCTGTGTAGTGTGAGTACCTGAGTGTTTTCTGAGCAGTGTGTGTGGATTGTTAGTACTTGTGTATTGTGTACTGTATACTTGAGTATTGCGAGTGCACGTAGGTCTGCGACTGTTCTGCGATTGCACGTAGGTCTGTGAGTACCTGTGTATTGTCTTGTTGTGTACCTGTGTATTGTCTTAAGTATTAGTGCCAGGAAGCTAGCGGTTAGGTAATTTGGACAGGGTAAAATCCCCAAATCCTCACTAAATTTAATAGGTACGATGCCCGGCGGGTGTGGAGAGGCGACTCTTTGTACATCTTGCTGCATGTATGCGTTCCTTGATCATCCGATTGAGGGCAAATACTGCTGTGCAAAATGTAAGCACATTGTTTCCCTGGAAGCCCAGGTTCTGAATCTGGGGAAGCAACTGTCAGCACTGAGAAGTCCCTCCATACTAAAGGAGAGCCAGGAATGTACACGGCAGGGGCCAGCACAGAGGCAGGTGGAGACAAAGAGGTGCAGGCACTAACAAAGAGTAGATGGGTGACAGTCAGGAGGGGTAGAGGGGGAAGTGCCAGGGAGGCCGATCTAGGACTGGAGCATCCCAATAAGTACGCTCCATTAAGTGACATTGGTGAAACCAGTCAGGGACCAGCACTGCTGGAGCTGAGGGACTCTCCTAGCTGCCGGGGGAAGAACTCCTCCAGTGAGAGTGGGGGAGCAGCACAGGGAAAGGAAAGACAGATTTTGGTGGTAGGAGACTCAATTCTTAGAAGGACAGAGAGGGCAATCTGTAACCAAGACCTGAAGCGCCGAACAGTATGTTGTCTACCGGGCGCTCGGGTTCGGCACATCACGGATCTTGTGGACAGATTACTGGGAGGGGCTGGGGAAGACCCGGCTGTCATGGTGCACGTTTGCACCAATGACAAAGTCAGAGGCAGATGGAGTGTCCTTGAGGAAAAAGGACCTCCAAGGTAGTATTCTCAGGAATACTACCGGTACATCGAGCCACACCAGAAAGGCAGAGGGAGATTAGGGAAGTAAACAAGTGGCTGAAGAGCTGGTGTAGTAAGGAGGGGTTTGGGTTCCTGGAGGACTGGGCTGAATTCATAGTCGGTAACTATACTATTCGAGGGACGGACTGCACCTAAATGAGGAGGGTGCAGATCTGTTGGGAATGAAGATGGCCAAAAAGTTAGAGGGGTTTTAAACTAGGCGATTGGGGGGGGGGTCCAGAGACAGAGATAGCCAGTGCGGAAGATATTCCAGAGGGTAGTATTGGGGGCATTAGTGGTAGGTTAACCAAAGCACAAAAACACAAGGCGAGTATAGTAGCAAGTCCTAGTTGCAATCTCGAAACACCCAATACGAGGACAATATGCGACCGGTCTAAACTATGTAGCATGTTCACCAATGCCAGGAGCATGGCGGACAAGATGGGTGAACTAGAGATACTGTTGTACGAGGAGGATTTGGATTTTGTGGGAATTTCAGAGACCTGGTTCAACAGCTATCATGATTGGCTGGCAAACATTCAAGGGTATACCTTATACCGCAAGGATAGAGAGGGTAAAAAAGGGGGAGGGGTATGCCTATATATCAAGAATAATGTACAAGTGAATGTGAGAGATGACATCACTGAGGGAGCTAGAGAGGAGGTGGAATCCTTATGGGTAGAGCTCCAAAGGGATGAAGCTAAGGGGGAAATAATACAGGGAGTATGCTATAGGCCCCCTAACCTGAGGGAGGAAGTGGAGACGGATCTCCTATCACAAATTGGATTAGCAGCAAGGATGGGAAGTGTTATCATAATGGGGGATTTTAATTATCCAGACATAGACTGGGCGGAGGGAACCGCGCATTCATTTAAGGCTCGCCAGTTCCTTAATGTCTTACAGGACAATTTTATGGGTCAGATGGTAGACACACCAACTAGAAATAAAACATTACTGGATCTACTGATTACCAACAATACAGACCTGATCACAGATGTGGAAATATGGGGCAATTTAGGTAACAGCGATCACAGGTCAATTAGTTTCAGTATAAATCACACAAATAGGAAACATAAAAAGGGAATACAAAGACACTGAATTTCAAAAGAGCCAATTTCCCTAAACTACAAACCTTGCTAAAAGGCATAAATTGGGATAAAATATTAGGAACAAAGACTACGGAGGAGAGATGGGTTTGCTTTAAGAGCATATTAAATAAGGGCATTAGCCAATGTATCCCATTGGGTAATACATTTAAAAAAGAGCGAACAAAAGTCCTGGATGAGTTAAATCCAATGTAAAAATGCATATAAAAGCAAAGGAGAAGGCCTTCAAAAAATACAAGGTTGAGGGATCATCCTCAGCATTCTGACTTTATAAAGAATGCAACAAGAAATGTAAGGATACAATTAGGATGGCTAAGATAGAACATGAAAGGCACATAGCGGAGGAGAGCAAAAAAAAAAAATCCCAAGAAATTCTTTAAGTATGTAAACAGTAAAAAAGGGAGGACAGACCATATTGGCCCCATAAAGAATGAGGAAGGACATCTGGTTACAAAGGATGGGGAGATGGCGAAGGTATTGAATTTATTCTTCTCAGTCTTTACGATTGAATAGGGGGGCTTCAGTAACCAAAACTGCAGGGTTTATCCTCATGACACAACACAGGAAGCACCTCCATGGTTAACAGAGGACAGAATTCAAATTAGACTTGAGAAACTTAACATTAATAAATCACCGGGACCAGATGGCTTGCATCCGAGGGTACTTAGGGAACTCAGTCAAGTGATTGCCAGACCGTTGTTCCTAATTTTTACAGATAGTCTACTGACTGGAATGGTACCAGCTGATTGGAGAAAAGCCAATGTAGCACCAATATTTAAAAAGGGCCCAAAATACATCCCTGGGAATTACAGACCAGTTAGCTTAACATCAATAGTATGTAAACTCTTGGAGGGGATGATAAGGGACTATATACAAGATTTTAGTAATAAGAACGGTATCATTAGCACTAATCAGCATGGATTCATGAAGAATCGTTCTTGCCAAACCAATCTATTGACCTTCTATGAGGAGGTGAGTTGCCATCTTGATAAAGGAAGGCCCGTAGACGTGGTGTATCTGGATTTTGCAAAAGCATTTGACACAGTTCCCCATAAACGTTTACTGTACAAAATAAGGTCCGTTGGCATGGACCATAGGGTAAGTACATGGATTGAAAACTGGCTACAAGGGCGAGTTCAGAGAGTGGGGATAAATGGGGAGTACTCAGAATGGTCAGGGGTGGGTAGTGGGGTTCCCCGGGATTCTGTGCTGGGACCGATCCTATTTAATTTGTTCATAAACGACCTGGAGGATGGGATAAACAGTTCAATCTCTGTATTTGCAGACGATACTAAGCTAAGCAGGGCAATAACTTTTCCGCAGGATGTGGAAACCTTGCAAAAAGACCTGAACAAATTAATGGGGTGGGCGACTACATGGCAAATGAGGTTCAATGTAGAAAAATGTAAAATAATGCATTTGAGTGGCAAAAATATGAATGCAATCTATACACTGGGGGGAGAACCCCTGGGGGAATCTAGGATGGAAAAGGACCTGGGGGTCCTAGTAGATGATAGGCTCAGCAATGGCATGCAATGCTAAGCCGCTGTTAACAAAGCAAACAGAATATTGGCATGCATTAAAAGGGGGATCAACTCCAGAGATAAAACGATAATTCTCCCACTCTACAAGGCTCTGGTCCGGCCGCACCTGGAGTATGCTGTCCAGTTCTGGGCACCAGTCCTCAGGAAGGATGTACTGGAAATGGAGCGAGTACAAAGAAGGGCAACAAAGCTAATAAAGGGTCTGGAGGATCTTAGTTATGGGGAAAGGTTGCGAGCACTGAACTTATTCTCTCTGGAGAAGAGACGCTTGAGAAGGGATATGATTTCAATTTACAAATACTGTACTGGTGACCCCACAATAGGGATAAAACTTTTTCGCAGAAGAGAGTTTAATAAGACTCGTGGCCACTCATTACAATTAGAAGAAAAGAGGTTTAACCTTAAACTACATAGAGGGTTCTTTACTGTAAGAGCGGCAAGGATGTGGAATTCCCTTCCACAGGCGGTGGTCTCAGCGGGGAGCATTGATAGCTTCAAGAAACTATTAGATAATCACCTGAATGACCGCAACATACAGGGATATACAATGTAATACTGACACATAATCACACACATAGGTTGGACTTGTGTCTTTTTCTCACCTCGAATCGGTAAGCCGAGTTTTGCGACTAACAACGAAAACGGGTTCTGGAGCATGTACTGAAATGAGGCCAAAAACCCTGGGGCATGCCAGGACGAATCGGTGCATAAGGATGCGACTGGTTTTGACCCGGAACGTGATTTGTGACCGTGAAATGATTGCCATGACAGAGGAATGAATCGGTGAGCCGTAGACTGCGACTAACAACGAACCAAACTCTGGAGCATGTACTGAAATGAGGCCGAAAAACAACTGGGGCACACCGGGACGAATCGGTGCATCACGGATGCCATTAGATTCGAATCGGAGCGCGGTAAGTGACAGAGAAATGAGTGAAATGGTTGAAATGATTTGCTACGACTGAGACAAGAGTCTGTGTGCCGCAAGTGCGACTGGCAACGACCTGTCTTTGGAGCATGGTACGGTGAAAAAATATTTGTGACACATTTAACGAAGCGGTGCAATATTGTTGCTACAAGGTTTGACTCGTAGTGAAGTACATAAAAGTGTCGAAATGTTTGTTTGTGATAGCAGTGCGAGTGAGTGGCTAGCGATACAGCTGTGTGTAGGGTTTTACGAATGACTCGTAAGCTTCGATATAGAGATCGTTGGCAGGATAGCTAACATAAATGCATGAAATTAAAGGTCAAACATAAAAACCCTACCTGCGACAGCCGAGCCAGACACTTTGTACAACCACGTTGGTAACGAAAGCCTCGAGAACTTCGAAGACGGAACTCACGAACGCTAACGAATCTCGAATAGTCGGCCTAGTGACGTAATATCGTGCACAGGAAACCAACAAAGACCACAGGCGAGTGGGCTGGTTAAATACCCCCCGGGCTCCTCCCATAAATTCAGGCCAGCATACTGGCCTTCTTATATATATACACTAGGGATGAGCTTCGAGTTCGAGTCGAACTCATGTTCTACTCGAACATTGGCTGTTCGCAAGTTCGCCGAACAGCGAACAATTTGGGGTGTTCGCGGCAAATTCGAATGCCGCGGAACACCCTTTAAAAGTCTATGGGAGAAATCAAAAGTGCTAATTTTAAAGGCTTATATGCAAGTTATTGTCATAAAAAGTGTTTGGGGACCTGGGTCCTGCCCCAGGGGACATGGATCAATGCAAAAAAAAGTTTTAAAAACGGACGTTTTTTCAGGAGCAGTGATTTTATTAATGCTTAAAGTCAAACAATAAAAGTGTAATATCCCTTTAAATTTCGTACCTGGGGGGTGTCTATAGTATGCCTGTAAAGGGGCGCATGTTTCCCGTGTTTAGAACAGTCTGACAGCAAAATGACATTTTGAAGGAAAAAACTCATTTAAAACTACCGCGGCTATTGCATTGCCGACAATACACATAGAAGTTCATTGATAAAAACGGCATGGGAATTCCCCACAGGGCAACCCCGAACCAAAATTAAAAAAAAAAAATGATGTGGGGGTCCCCCTAAATTCCATACAAGGCCCTTCGGGTCTGGTATGGATATTAAGGGGAACCCCAGCCAAAATTTAAAAAAAAAATTGACGTGGGGTTCCCCCTAAATTCCATACCAGACCCTTCAGGTCTGGTATGGATTTTAAGGGGAACCCCGCGCCAAAAAAAAAAAAAAAAAACGGCGTGGGGTCCCCCTAAAAATCCATACCAGACCCTTATCCGAGCACGCAACCTGGCAGGCCGCAGGAAAAGAGGGGGGGACGAGAGTGCGGCCCCCCCCCCCTCCTGAACCGTACCAGGCCACATGCCCTCAACATTGGGAGGGTGCTTTGGGGTAGCCCCCCAAAGCACCTTGTCCCCATGTTGATGAAGACAAGGGCCTCATCCCCACAACCGTGGCCGGTGGTTGTGGGGGTCTGCGGGCGGGGGGCTTATCGGAATCTGGAAGCCCCCTTTACCAAGGGGACCCCCAGATCCCGGCCCCCCCCCTGTGTGAAATGGTAAGGGGTTACTTACCCCTACCATTTCACTAAAAAACTGTCAAAAATGTTAAAAATGACAAGAGACAGTTTTTGACAATTCCTTTATTTAAATGCTTCTTCTTTCTTCCTTCATCTTCTTCTTCTTCTGGTTCTTCTGGCTCTTCTGGTTCTTCCTCCGGCGTTCTCGTCCAGCATCTCCTCCGCGGCGTCTTCTATCTTCTTCTCCTCGGGCCGCTCCGCACCCATGGCATGAGGGGGGAGGCTCCCGCTCTTCTCTTCATCTTCTTCTTCATCTTCATCTTCTTCTTCATCTTCTTCTTCTTCTTCTTCTTCTCTTCTTCATCTCTTCTTCCTTCTTCATTTCTTCTGCGGGCCGCTCCGCATCCATGCATGGAGGGAGGCTCCCGCTGTGTGACGGCGTCTCTTCGTCTGACGGTTCTTAAATAACGGGGGGCGGGGCCATCCGGTGACCCCGCCCCCCCTCTGACGCACGGTGAATTGACGGGACTTCCCTGTGACGTCACGGGGAATGCCACAGGGAAGTCCCGTCATGTCCCGTGCGTCAGAGGGGGGCGGGGTCACCGGGTGGCCCCGCCCCCCGTTATTTAAGAACCGTCAGACGAAGAGACGCCGTCACACAGCGGGAGCCTCCCTCCATGCATGGATGTGGAGCGGCCCGCAGAAGAAATGAAGAAGGAAGAAGAGATGAAGAAGAGAAGAAGAAGAAGAAGAAGAAGAAGATGAAGAAGAAGATGAAGATGAAGAAGAAGATGAAGAGAAGAGCGGGAGCCTCCCCCCTCATGCCATGGGTGCGGAGCGGCCCGAGGAGAAGAAGATAGAAGACGCCGCGGAGGAGATGCTGGACGAGAACGCCGGAGGAAGAACCAGAAGAGCCAGAAGAACCAGAAGAAGAAGAAGATGAAGGAAGAAAGAAGAAGCATTTAAATAAAGGAATTGTCAAAAACTGTCTCTTGTCATTTTTAACATTTTTGACAGTTTTTTAGTGAAATGGTAGGGGTAAGTAACCCCTTACCATTTCACACAGGGGGGGGGCCGGGATCTGGGGGTCCCCTTGGTAAAGGGGGCTTCCAGATTCCGATAAGCCCCCCGCCCGCAGACCCCCACAACCACCGGCCACGGTTGTGAGGATGAGGCCCTTGTCTTCATCAACATGGGGACAAGGTGCTTTGGGGGGCTACCCCAAAGCACCCTCCCAATGTTGAGGGCATGTGGCCTGGTACGGTTCAGGAGGGGGGGGGGGGCGCACTCTCGTCCCCCCCTCTTTTCCTGCGGCCTGCCAGGTTGCGTGCTCGGATAAGGGTCTGGTATGGATTTTTAGGGGGACCCCACGCCGTTTTTTTTTTTTTTTTTTGGCGCGGGGTTCCCCTTAAAATCCATACCAGACCTGAAGGGTCTGGTATGGAATTTAGGGGGAACCCCACGTCAATTTTTTTTTAAAATTTTGGCTGGGGTTCCCCTTAATATCCATACCAGACCTGAAGGGCCTTGTATGGAATTTAGGGGGACCCCCACATCATTTTTTTTTTTTAATTTTGGTTCGGGGTTGCCCTGTGGGGAATTCCCATGCCGTTTTTATCAATGAACTTCTATGTGTATTGTCGGCAATGCAATAGCCGCGGTAGTTTTAAATGAGTTTTTTCCTTCAAAATGTCATTTTGCTGTCAGACTGTTCTAAACACGGGAAACATGCGCCCCTTTACAGGCATACTATAGACACCCCCCAGGTATGAAATTTAAAGGGATATTACACTTTTATTGTTTGACTTTAAGCATTTTTAAAATCACTGCTCCTGAAAAAACGGCCGTTTTTAAAACTTTTTTTTGCATTGATCCATGTCCCCTGGGGCAGGACCCAGGTCCCCAAACACTTTTATTGACAATAACTTGCATATTAGCCTTTAAAATTAGCACTTTTGATTATTCATGTTCGTGTCCCATAGACTTTAACGGTGTTCGCGTGTTCGAACGAATTTTTTTCCTGTTCGCATGTTCTGGTGCGAACCGAACAGGGGGGTGTTCGGCTCATCCCTAATATACACACACGTGACACTTTAACAGCAAAGAGGAAAATGAAAATTGTTTACATTGCAGGATATAATGATACCAATACCTCTCATTAAGTCCACTTATGTAACCCTCTAGACCTCCAAATTTCTGTCAAACTAAAAGATGTTTTTTTTTTTAGATAACAGACATATCATACTTAGCTCCACTGTGCAGTTCGTTTTGCACAGAGTGGCCCCGATCCTCGACTCGTGGGCCCCCCCGGTGGCGCTGGTAGCTCCTCCCCGCATCATACAACCCCCTAGGAGAAGCGCTCTCCTGGGGGTTACCTTGCTGGTGGAGGACTTGGCTCCGCCCCCTGGCATCCGCGTCATTGGATTTGATTGACAGCAGTGGGATCCAATGGCTGCGCTGCGATCAATCTATCCAATCAAGAGCCGAAACAACGGGCAGAGGGGAAGAGATTTCCCTTGATGCTTGATGAAACATTGCATACTGATGCTACTCTGCAAAGTGTCCAGGATATTAGGACACAAACAAAAGCTATTTTATTTCAGCCCACCATTTGTAATCTAAGGAATCTCAAGTGGGCATGGTTGTCATCAACAGGAAACCTGCCCAGAGCAATGATGTGCAGCTGATGAGTGAGTGTAGCGTAAACAAGGGCCATCTTAACAGCATCATTGGCCAACATTGCAGCCTCACCATGCTCCCATTGCAGACTCACTGTGAAGAGAAAGGAAGAGGAGAGCCAGAGATCACAGAGCGGATAGCACACTGTTACAGCTTACATGAACTTGCCTCCGCTCTGCTCGCCATCACACACAGCCCTGCCTCCTTCTAACCATGCACCTGTTATAGAACACATCCCAGCATTGGACCCGCATTCTGTCTATCACAAGCACACGGTTAGCAGGAGGCGGGGCTGTGTGTGACGGCAAGCGGAGGCAATTCCAATAGCTTCTCTCTAGATCTGACCGGCCCTGATGGGGCCCCATGTGCATCTGGGGCCCCTGGGCTGTGCCCACTCGGTAAAGACGGCCCTGGCGTAAACAGGAAGGGTATAGGAGATAAGCAGCCCAGAGATATAACAAAGACTGAAAACAAGTATTTGTGAAAAGAAAAAAAACATGAGCATTATTTATAATACTGTACACAATGCTATAGCAACCTAAAATGGCTTTCAGTTAGGGTTTACATTTTAATAAGACTAAAAACGAACATTGCAATTATATTAACATAGCAAAGCTTTAATGTGATTTTAATGACTAGATATAGATCTACTTTAACTGTTATAACCTGAAAGTTATTTTTTTCCAAAGATGCTAAGGCTTCTATATTGGAACTCCTTTCAGCATAATTTTCTGGGTTTTCTGCCTATTTGAATGGAGTCTATGGTATATGAAATCTTATGGGATCCCTCTGGGGTTAAGTCTTTTCCGAAACACTTTTGCAACAATTATTTTGCTATTTTTGTATCATTAGTTCCTTCCTCTGTATATCTTTTATTTACTGGTAGTTTATTATGACACATATATCTATAACTGTTTCATTTTGTATATTTATAGATTTTAATGGTTCATTCCACATTTTAGGTATTACATTCTACAACTTCTCTGGTTCCGGATAGAATATGGATTTATGCTATTTAATGAGCACCTTTGTTCTCTTTTGCATGCTATGACTAATGCCGCGTACACACGGTCGGACTTTTCGTCTACAAAAGTCCAACGGACGCTGACGGACTAAAGCTGGCTGGTAATCCGATCGTGTGTGGGCTTCTCCGGACTTTCAACGGACTTTTTTAGCCTAAAATCCGACGGACTTTAGATTTGAAGCATGCTTCAAATCTTTACGTCGTAAGTACGACGGACCCCGAAGTCCGCTCGTCTGTATGCTAGTCCGACGGACAAAAAAACGACGCATGCTCATAAGCAAAAACTAAACGGAAGCACTCGGTCTAGTAAAACTAGTGTTCGTATTGTAGGTAGCACATTCATCACGCTGCAAAATCTGTGATCGTTCAATGCAGCGCATTTTATTTCTTCTTTACGAAGGCTCTAAAGAACGAAGGTGTTTTGCTGTTCATAATCAGAGTTCTCCCAAACTGATTTCTGGATTCTTTTTCTCTTTGATCTCATGAATGATATAGTATGCCTTTTTAAAACAATGTTTCCATACTAATAATACTTTTTCCCCCTTTTTTTTTTTTTTTTAGGTTTGTAAAGTTAACACAAAGAACCCATTATTATTTTTTTTTTTTATAGTGTTTATTTTTTAGTTTTTAGATAAAGTTAACCCAAAGCACCGTTTTTGGTTACGTAATTTTTTTGATTTTCAAGACTTACCACTTGAACATTATTAACATTAGTAATGTATTTTTGGTGTGTTTTTTTTCAAACTCAATGAGATTGTTGTCCCTTGTTAATTTAACATTGTGTGTAAAATCAATGATTTCAAAGAAAACACATAAAGTCTTTTGCTAAACTCAAAAAATATCCATTTATTCATGGTCAAAATAAAATAAAGAGGAAGTCAACGCTGGAAAAAGTCGGTGTACCAGAAAATTGGGATCTTGAGGAGTCCATATAAGAGGGAGCACAATCTGGTCCAAGAATCCCAGAGATCAACAGCACCAGCAGATGATCTAGATGTCCCCAGACTGTGGTCCTACAACAGCCTGCGTCTTCTGTCAGACCAGACTGAACCCAGGTCATCATTTTCTTCTCTTCCCTGCAGCCTTTCCTCCACGCTGCCCTGCAGCCTTCCCTGTAGCCTTCTTTTGAGGCTGTGGCTCTGGTGTTTCAGTTGTGGCAGGAGGAGGAGGAGGAGGAGGAGGAGGAGGGGGGGCTGCCTCATGTAGTTGGGTGTTTTGTGTTAGCGTGCCCTGCAGCCCCTTATGGATTGTTTCCCCAAATAGGCGCTCACAAATGAGGCGCTGCTCCCTATTCATCTGAAGAAGCCTGCTGGCTAAGTAGCAGCCATAGGATTCTTCCGCTTCGGGGGGGCTCCTTAAAAAACGGGTGGCCTCTTGCATGAGGCGCAGGGATGCGTCCTGTGTGACCATCCCCTTCCTGGCCCTTTTTTTGGGAAGGTGGAGGGGAGGCACTTGGGATTCGGTCAGGCTCCTACTGGGCCCAGCCACCTCACTTGGCCCAGCCACCTCACTTGGCCCAGCCACCTCACTGGGAGCAGCCACCTCACTGGGAGCAGCCACCCCCTGCCTGACACTGGGCCCAGCCTCCTCCAGGATGATGGTGAATCCGGCCTCCTCCAGGCTGTCCATGGGCCCGGTCTCCTCCTGCCTGCCACTTTCCCCACATTCCTCCTGGATGGACTCATCCTGTGTATAAAAAAAGGACAATAGTTTGAGTATATTTTTTGGGGTTCATCAATGACACACAGTTTGCTTCTCATGAATAGCAAATTCAATGTGAATACTTCTCTTTAATAAAAGAGTCTAATCAGACACCCTAATTATTTCAAGCAGGTGCCAAACATATTTAGCCACTACTGTCAATTGATATGTATACCCAATTTTGAGTGCCAAATTATTTTAGACAATTATAACATCCAGTTAACATCATTAATATTAGTACAGTAAATATTTGTTAAAATAATTTACCTGACTCCAGATGGTCATATCTGGTTCATCCAGGATGGAAGACCCAGCTTGCTCCTCATCAGCCTCTGCTGGGGTGGAGGGAAGGGTGGAGGGAAGGGTGGAGGGAAGGGTTGAAAGTGATGGCCTGGCTTCATTCTGGTCATCCAGAAAACGGAGTTGATTGTAGTACCACAGCCTGGGTACATAAACATCATCTGCTGATGCTCCTGATCTCCTTGATTCCTGGATCTTCTTATGCTCCCTCTTATACATGTTCCTCAAGACCCCAATTTTCTTGAGCAATGTCTCCATTGTTGCTTCCGGGATGGTCGCCTGGACAAAGGCCAGAAGTCTCTCCAGCGTTGACTTCCTCACATGCTTAGCATAATACTGAGGGTGTTTCACCTCCCACAAATTCCTCATCTCTCGATATTTGGAAATAAAAGATGTAAGGAACTCTGGATCCTTAAATAGGGGATTCATTATATCTGGAAAAGATGAAGTCACAAGACAAAAAACACTTTTATTATAGGTTTCGGCTAACCCCTCATCATCTTCTCCCTATGTAGGCCTCATCAATCTATCAAGCCATATAGGCCGCTTGCTACAAAGTCATGACCATAAAAACCAAAAAAAAAAAAATATCTAAAATTACCTTCGTTTTGTAACGTCCAGGTCCACTATCACCTACCACAGAACGTACGTACGACACGTGCGCAAGGCCCCTCTTTATACACTACGCATGTGTGAAACTCCGCCTGCGTCGCCCGCCCCTGACGTTCGAAATTAACTCATGTTCTCCGCCCCCTAATTCGACGCACAGAACGTACGTACGACACGTGCGCAAGGCTCTTTATACACTACGCATGTGTGAAACTCCGCCTGCGTCGCCCGCCCCTGACGTTCGAAATTAACTCATGTTCTCCGCCCCCTAATTCGACGCACAGAACGTACGTACGACACGTGCGCAAGGCTCTTTATACACTACGCATGTGTGAAACTCCGCCTGCGTCGCCCGCCCCTGACGTTCGAAATTAACTCATGTTCTCCGCCCCCTAATTCGACGCACAGAACGTACGTACGACACGTGCGCAAGGCCCCTCTTTATACACTACGCATGTGTGAAACTCCGCCTGCGTCGCCCGCCCCTGACGTTCGATTTTAACTCATGTTCTCCGCCCATTTTTTGTTACGGCGCGTAGTGGAGTTAAAGAATGGCGGAGACACCTGAAATGTTGACGACATCAGGTAGTGGAGACAGCCCGGAGGCAGGAACGTCAGCGAAATCTATGAGGCCTAGATTTAAGGCCTCTAATATGAGTTTTAAAGAGATGGTGGAGATGGTGGCCATTCTTCACAAAGACGACTTCTCAGTCGGTAACCGGTACTATAGAAGGGACGGACTGCACCTAAATGAGGAGGGTGCAGATCTGCTGGGAATGAAGATGGCCAAAAAGTTAGAGGGGTTTTTAAACTAGGCGATGGGGGGGAGGGTCCAGAGACAGTGATAGCCAGCGCGGAAGATATTCCAGAGGGTAGTATTGGGGGCATTAGTGGTAGGTTAACCAAAGCACGAAAACACAAGGTGAGTATAGTAGCAAGTCCAAGTTGCAATCTTGAAACACCCAATACGAGGACAATATGCGACCGGTCTAAACTATGTGGCATGTTCACCAATGCCAGGAGCCTGGCGGACAAGATGGGTGAACTAGAGATACTGTTGTACAAGGAGGATTTGGATTTTGTGGGAATTTCAGAGACCTGGTTCAACAGCTCTCATGATTGGCTGGCAAACATTCAAGGGTATACCCTATACCGCAAGGATAGAGAGGGTAAAAAAGGGGGAGGGGTATGCCTATATATCAAGAATAATGTACAAGTGAATGTGAGAGATGACATCACTGAGGGGGCTAGGGAGGAGGTGGAATCTTTATGGGTAGAGCTCCAAAGGGATGAAGCTAAGGGGAAAATAATACTGGGAGTATGCTATAGGCCCCCTAACCTGAGGGAGGAAGTGGAGACGGATCTCCTATCACAAATTGGATTAGCAGCAAGGATGGGAAGTGTTATCATAATGGGGGATTTTAATTATCCAGACATAGACTGGGCGGAGGGAACCGCGCATTCATTTAAGGCTCGCCAGTTCCTTAATGTCTTGCAGGACAA